>NC_091802.1:20025909-20328939 GCF_041296235.1 Equus asinus
CACTTGAGTGATATTTCTATAAAAGCACTTAACACAGTATAATTTTTCAGTTTATATGTCTGTCTTCCTCCAGCTACACTGTGTGCTCCTCCAGGGCAGGCACCATGTTGCACTCATCTTTGTACCCCCAGCATCTAGCGGTGTTGGCATGTCGTAGGCACTCAAGAAATGTGTGTTGAATGAGCGATGCCTGTGACAAGCAACCGGACTTTATTCTTTCCTGACCCTTGCTCCTATGACACATCTCCTCCTGGCTGCCACTATCACCCTTCAGAGCAGAACTTCTCTAGGGAAGCCAGAAGGGAAACAGGTGAGGCTCAGAGAGGCGGAGGCCAAGGGAAGGGGGAGCCTTTGGAACATCTGGGTTTTGGCATTGGTGTCTGGGGGCGGCACTTGGGGTGGGCTGGAAGCGGGCATTTTCTTGAGTGGCTGGGAAGTGACTGGGGATTGGGTCTGGTTTCTTCTCAGCTATGGCCAAGGACATCCTGGGCGAAGCAGGGCTGCACTTTGATGAGCTGAACAAGTTGCGGGTGTTGGACCCAGAGGTTACCCAACAGACCATAGAGCTCAAAGAAGAGTGCAAGGACTTTGTGGACAGTGAGTGTCACGTGGGGAGACATGGTGTCACACAATTCCAAATGTGCCCCACCCCCACCTGCAGCTCTTGGCCCTGGCAGAATGAAGCTGCTGGCTCCCTGGAGGTTGAGCCTGGCCTTTATGAATTCCCATGTGCCACCCAGCTTGTCTGCCTGTCCTCTTCTTATGCCCTCATGTAGTCCCACACAGAACACCAACCAAAACAAACACTGGAATTGGGATAGGACGGTGCTTTTTTAGATATGCCATCTTTGATTTTTTTGCTCTCAGAAACCTTAAACTTTATGGGGGCAGAACCACGGCTTAGGGGTGGGAAATAGTTACACACCCATGATTTGATTCTTGGGAGAAATATTGTTCTCAGTAGCAGACTTGCCATTATTTGGAGTGAAAGCTGGTTAACTGGAGCCTCTAGAAGCAGCTCAACAGACTCCAGGAAGTCATTTTTTTTAGCTAGAGATACTCAGGACACCTCCTGTCCCAGCAGCCAAGCAAGCCCAGGGCAGTGAGTACAGTGCAGATCTTGCTAGAGCAGGGATTTCTGAGGGACTCTGGGCTTTGGAGAGAGCTTGACTGGTAGAAGGTAGCGTGAGTTGTCGTCAGTTTTCTGATTGCTGTGTGCATGTTGTTCCACCTCTCTGGGCCTTAGTCAAGTGGGGTTCCACTACACCCAAGGACATTGAAAAAAGCGAATGGAAGATTAGGCACTTAAATGCTTTGAGCTCTTTATTAGTTCTGGTCACTGGTGGAAAGCCCCCACCCAGCATTAAATGAAATCTAGTGGCTTCTCTGTGGCTCGTCAAGAGGCAGCGTTCATGTCCTGAGGCAGGCCTTTCATAAACATGGCCCTTTATGCTTCCTATTACTCCTGGGAAAGCAGGATGGGGTCCATCCAGAGGATGGACCCACCAGGAGCCTTCCTAGCCTGAGGTAACAGCAGCTGGCTGGCTCAGTGGGGACTCAGGGTCCAAGTATGCCTCAGTCCAGCTCTGGACACCTGGACACACTTCTCGAGGTTCAGCCCAAGGGTGGCAGACTTGGGGCCAGCAGGCACCAACCTGTTTTGACAGAAGTTAGAAGGGGCAGTTAGCCCTGCCCTCTCACTGCAAGGGAACGCTGAGAGACAGTGATGATGCTGAGAAAATAAAACATTTTGTTTTTTGTTCTTTCCCCAAAAGAAATTGGCCAGTTTCAGAAAATAGTTGGTGGTTTAATTGAGCTTGTTGACCAACTTGCAAAAGAAGCAGAAAATGAGAAGATGAAGGTAAGATCAGCATGTCTTTTATCTCAATCTTGGCTTGGGACCCTGGTTTACTAGCCTCTCATCCTTCTGCCCTTTTTTTTTTGGCCGAGGGTGGGGGGATTCTTTTAATTAAAACAAGATTTTAAATAACAATTCCTATACAAATATAGAATCATTGTTGTACACCTGAAACTAATATAATGTTGTTTGTCAATTATACTTCAATAAGAAAAATAAATTCTGGTCCAGTTAATCTAATAAACACTTATATGCCAGTCCACTTTGTCATTCTCTCCTTTAAAATTCACATCATCACTGAGATAGGTGGTTTTATCCTCCTTTATAAATGAAGAAATGGAGGCGTGCAGATGACTTGGCAAAGGACACAGGCTACATGGCCACCAAATGGGCCAGTGAACACCCGTGTGCCAGACTTTGGGGATGCTCCTAGATCTGCCTCAGAGCTTTGGTCTCCTCATCAGGCACTTTGGGATCGTGAGGCTACTCCTCCTTCTGACTTCCTCCCAAAGCCCTGGGGCTTGACCATCTCTTCCCCACTAGACACTGAGATAGCCCCAAGTGGCCCGTCCCCAGGTGAGGACTCAATGCTGAAGACGGCTTTCATGGAGCTGTGACCTTCTTTGGCAATACCATTTTTCTAGGCCATTGGTGCTCGGAACTTGCTCAAATCTATAGCAAAGCAGAGAGAAGCCCAGCAGCAGCAACTCCAAGCACTAATAGCAGAAAAGAAAATGCAGCTTGAAAGGTAAGAAGTTATGATGCAAAGCAAGTTCTTTACTCAACCGCAATTCTATTTTTCCTTCTTGAACCGTCACCTTTTGTCCTTATTCATCGTTTCTCCCAGGAAGTGTTTCACTTATCATTGTGATTTGAAGATTTTAAAAATTAAGTTACATTTGATGGGAAGGAAATGGAAATTTGGTTCATATCAGACAACCTCTAGTAGTTTGAGAGCATGAAAGCTCAGGGAGTGTCCTCAAGGTTGGCTGGCTCCCTGAAAGGACAGACTCTCAGGGCTGGAGACTTCTGGGTGGCCCTAGTTAGGGCTTCCCCTTTTACTGTTTTCTGTCTTGCCCTCGCTAACTTCATTCTGAACTCAGCATTTCTTCAAATCATTTAAATCACCTATATTCTTCTCTAGAAGAATTAAGTCCATGGTTTATTTCATCCATTTTTAGGGCTTGTAACAATTTTGTTTTTCAGGTATCGGGTTGAATATGAAGCTTTGTGTAAAGTAGAAGCAGAACAAAATGAATTTATTGACCAATTTATTTTTCAGAAATGAAAATTTCATTTTATAGCAGAAGGGCAAAAAAAACCCCCAAAACACCAAAAAACCTCTGTACCATTCCAGTGACTTGACTAATGACCCAAGTTGTGAGACGGTGTGTAAGGAACACAGCATCTCTGAAGGCAAGAAAACCAACCTGCGGGGGCGTGTTTCAGATATTAGTGCGCACCTCCTGGCAAACACCCAGTGGCCATGGTGGTCCAGGTTCTCACCTCTTGCATTCTCAGTCTGAACTGAGCAGTCTGTAAACTTTGATCCTTTTTTTGTAAATTCACAAAGCTTTGGAAGGAAAAGCAATAAATTATTGTTTTCAAATGGCTTGATCCTCTTTTGCTGGTGCCCCTGAAGTGTATGTATAACCCCTTGTATGAGACCCCTGGACTCTCGAGCCCCTAGTCCACAAAACAAACCAGGCAGTGGTCAGCAGCTACTTTTATTTGGATCAGACACATGAGTCAGATGATACTCCCAACAATCAGACCAATGCGGCTTGTGAGCAAAACAGGCAAAAGGAGGGAACTACCTGGGACTAGTTTCTACCATTTTCCGTGTGTTCACAAGTCTTTTTTGGGGGTTGGCCTTGAGTACGAATTGACAGGAAGCTAATAGAAACACCAGGTGCTAATATGAAGAGACCTTAAATGCACACATGGGACACGCCCCGCTGCCCCCACCCCTTCAACTGAGAACATGGGAAGGGATGATCAAACCATTGGGAAGGATGAAGCTACCCAGTAGGACGCACACCTCCAGATCAGGTTTGAGACAGCAGACCCCAGAGTAAAGGAACTTACGTCAGGTGGTCTATAAAGAACACTAAGGTTTAGAAAGAGGATAAACAAGGAGACTTAAAAAATCTCTTTTCTCAGGATGACCTGTTTTAAGACAGAAACAGAACACCTTCCAGTTTAACCTATTTCTGATTGAGAGTTGTGCCAAGGCTGAACCTTAAGGAAAACTAAGTTTAAACCTCTTGCAGAATTTTTTCCCCCCAGGGATGGGGACGAGAAAACATGATAGAGTTTTTAATGAATATTAAAGTGGCATAATTTCCAACTTAAAAGTGGCCTGAAACATCTCAGTATTCATCTTGCTGATTAGTGATAGGCTGTAGAGAATCATGAGTCAAGGGTTCTGTCACATGTATAATGTGGGTCAGATGACTCATGAACATGCCAAGCAGGCCATGTTTCTTGGAAGTTTTATCCAGTTTCTGGTCTGGTCCTGCTTTTAGTAATCCTGCAATGGCACTTAGGCACACAGTGAGGTATGTGGCACCACTTCCCTATCACCTAGCCTGTACCCCTCTGCTCATCCTCAGGTGATCGGTCTGTTTGTGCCAGTGTCCTTGGAAGGTGAAGGTCTGATGTTGCTCCTGCCAGTGTCTTGCTCTTGTGTGTTGCTGCTAGTGTGCTTCATATGTTACTGAAGACATGGGTTCTGAGCAGTTTTCTTGTACCAGCTCCAATAGGAAACTGCCTGCGGGCATCTCTCCCCTGGGCGTGGTTATTTCTCTCATTTTTTCTTTCTTTTCTCCTCATACTTGTAGTGGGGGCTCCACAACATGAAAAGCAGAATCATAAGAGGGATGAGAAAGTAGGGGGCATAGACAGATAAGAGGGTTAGTCGTTCATGGAAAGTCTTAGGTCCTTGTGCTTTGAAACCACTGGCTTTGGAGAAATCCTCAAACAGAAATGTGGAGAGAATTGGAATTAGAGTTGTCATGGTGTGAACCGAGTAGATGATTGCAGGGATGCGGATCCACTTGCAGCCTCCTGAAGTTGTCAGGGGAAGAGAAAGAGAGAAGCATTAGGTCTGTTCATGACTCCAGGATGCCCACATTCTCCACCCTGTCTCTGCCTGCTCCCTTCAGCTGAACCATTCTACCTCCTTTTCCAGGTGGAAACAAATGGAAAACCACATGTGTTATAATATGCAAATTTATGTGACAGCTGGGGCCCTAGCTGCCAAAGAACAAGGGTAGGGGGTCAAAATTTAATTCAGAAAACTCTAGGGTAGGAAAACGGCCATCACAGTTAAATCTGTTTGATCTAAATTGCAAGGGGGTCTAAACAGCAGCATCTGTTAAGTAATTATACAGAGGCGAGAAGATCAACAGATTCTGCCGGGAGATGGATTTGGGGGTTCCAGTGGGAAATAAGCTGTACAAGCTTAGTTACCACATACACTGGTGTGGCCACGTTCTTTATAAAAGCATTAGTCATAGGAGGACACTGTAAATAATTTTTAAATGAGAAGTTAAGCCGTTTAGGGATCAGCTTGATGTTACTATTGATAAACCAGTAAGATACTACCCAAAGCAGAGAAATAAAAGCCAACAATAAAAGAAAGAAATTCCATGGGGGGGGTGGACACAATAAAAAGGAACAAGTTCAGTCTTTAAGTAGCCTCAGGTGTTGTGTGTGAGAGAACTTTCCAGTTGACTGAGGCAGTCCTGCAGCCCTGCTGACCACTGACAGCCTGAGCCACACTCAACATCCCTTTACAAGATCTTCCTGGCCATTCCCCCAAAATCCTATATCACTCTCACACAGACCACAGGGACCACTCCCCTCTCCCTTGGAGATACCTTCCCAAAAGATTTCTGGGACCTGATTTCAGAGCAAAAACGGGATTTCCCCACCCTTTACTAACCTTTGAAGAAGGCATACGCTGCAAAGGGAAAGAAAGGCAGCTGAAACACAAGCTCGCAAAACAGGAAGGACTTAAACCACATTGGGGGGTCCTGTAGCAGAGGGTCTTTGAACTCCTTAGCATACCACTCCATCAGGTTTCTCAACTGGAAAAAGATAAAGATCAGATGAATACAGTCACCTGGCAGGACAGGCTCAGCAGCTCCGACCCACTGCAAGCACCTTACTCCCTAGCCCCCACGGGCTGCCGGCAGGCCTGTGGGCTTTTGTGGTGCAGCCTGGATGGCCATTGAATACAAATTCACTAGCTCTACCTCAAATGTTACCTTCTCTGAGAAGCTGTCCTCAGCTCTCCTAGCCCCTCTGTGCTACCCAGTGTTTGTTCCTGACTCCATGGTAACACACATCCAAGTATGCTGCCCAATGTCAAGAGCAACAATATCTGGCACTTGGTAGGCTCCTAACACACAAACATGACCATCTGCCAGCAGTATCATTCTTTCTAAGAAAAATAACGTGAAAACCATCCTGACATTCGTCCTTTCACAATAGCAAAACTGCACACCAAGCTCCGAGGGCCAAATTTCCTCAGTACAGAAATGAATGGAATCTCCTTGTCTTTTTTAAGGGGAAGGTGGGGGTAGGAGGGAGGTAAATGTAACCTATATGAAGATGCAATTTTAAATAAGCCCCAAATCTCAAGTTCCTCGTCATTCTTAATTCCCCTAGTTTTCTAAATTTTTTAAGAGACCAGTAGGAGATGTGTAGAACAAACTGCCCCGAGCCACAGACTGCACGGCTCCTAGGCTACGGCAAGGCTTGAGGGTTAGTGGCCTCCGTTCTAGCTCGGGCCCCATCATCAGAATTGGACCGTCAAATCAAAAAGTGCAGAGCCACGCTGACAGGGCTACAGGCTGAGGAAGGAAGCGGAGGCTGTGAGGCTGCCCATTTTGTGCTATTTTAAGAGCCCAAAGCCTAGGGCTCTCCATACAAGTGGACCACCAAAGGTCTGTCGCAGTTAACCTCCTGGAGATGGCGTTGTCTTGACACACCTGCCTTCAAAGCCAAATAGGTCTTGACATTATGATAAATAAAGGCAACTTCCAAGGTAAGAATTTAGCTTACAATGGAAAATCCAAAGATATTTTTCCTGTTAATTTTTAATCAAAAGATAAAGCTCACTATTGTGAAATAGAGGCCTCATGGCTGCGAGTGGCCTTTGAGCAAATATCCAGAAACAAACATTCTGTTAGCATAATATTAATTTCAGAAAGGCTCCGGCTGGATAACCAATTTATTGACCAACTGATTTCTAATTTGCACTTGACTTGAAATTTAAATTCACGGCAATACCCTTAGCTTCTCTCTGAGTACTTCTCAGCATGGTAATGTGGTAGAAAACATTCATAAAAGTTAAGTCACTCCACCTCTCCTGGGGGCTAGTTCCTCATCTGTAGAACAAGCAACTTGGACTAAATGTTTTTTAAGACCCTTTTTTGTTTTCTAGATTTACTTAAAAACTACTGGAGGGTACAATCTGCTTTAAAAGAGTTACCACAGAATTTAGAAAGCATTCTTGTTCATTTGAACTTCATTTTCTATTTAATTTGTACACTCTCTCAGATCTACCTGTTTCATAAATCAAGCAGCACTGTAATTTCTAAGGGCTGCAGGAGGAGATTAGTAAAATTTAGAATAATCAGCCAGCTCTCGTACTCAATTAGGACCCAACCACCTCATGCCAGAACAAAGCCTGGACGAAGGGCGGTGGAAGGCAAGGCACAGGCCCCCGAAGAGGGAAGAGCATGGGACCTGGGGGCAGGGGGCCTGGCTCCGGGCAAAACACTTAATCCCACTAAGCTTATTTCCCAATTATAGTACCTACCTCACTGTTGGTAAGATAAAATGAGTTAATATATATAGTCTTAGAATAATGGCTAGCACATAGTAAATGTTAAGATTTAACTGAATGTAATTAGTACATATTTGAAGAGGTTCAAGTTTAATCCTATTAAAATCTCAGCATGCAAGTGGTCATTAACAAGAATTATTAGGTGAGACCCAAAAAAGGTAATAAAACTGTTTCCATGTATACCTGATTCACATTTGACTCAACTCACTATTGTTACCATTAAAATATTCACCTGGCCTATGCACAGGGATTTCTAAACCAGGAGCTGCTACTGAGTCATCTTGCACTTCTCTAACTCAGAATGAGAGCAGATTGATTTCAGACCTTGATGCTCACCCCTTGCTCCTTATTTTAACAGCAGTGCTACCCAGCTGCAAAATGCTCCCCATCCTCTCCATGTTCTAACTCAAACTTAGTTCTTACTGTTTCATAGTAAGAGTTTTTCCAAGCATTGATCTGGTTCAAACCAACAAAGAGATTTAATTTGCAAATTTTAGCCCATTATGTGCTCTCCACAAGCTTTTGAGTTGTAGGGAAAAATTCGTTCTGTTTAGGGAGGAAAAACAGAACTGATGTTAAATTTTGGCATTTTTTCAAAGAAAATCTGAAAATAACTCAAGGCTTTTATTAGTATTATTTTCCCCACAGAGGAGCAACAAAACCGTCATTCTCCACCCCAAAACAAGACTGAATAAAAACACAGGCCTTCCAAGCCAGGATGCTTGTGTTGCTAACGCCTTCAAACAGCAGACACACAAACAGTTCCTGGCCAGGTCCTGCCTACACTGGTCCTTGATCTTTTACAGTAAGTGAACATTAAAAAAAATAAAGCTGATGGGCGGGCCCGGTGGTGCAGTGGTTAAGTTCGCACGTTCTGCTTCTCTGCGGCCTGGGGTTTGCTGGTTCGGATCCCAGTTGCGGACATGGCACCGACTGGCAAAAGCCATGCTGTGGTAGGCGTTCCACATATAAAGTAGAGGAGGATGGGCACGGATGCTAGCTCAGGGCCAGTCTTCCTCGGCAAAAAGAGGGGGATTGGCAGTAGTTAGCTCACGGCTAATCTTCCTCAAAAAAATAAATAAATAAATAAACTTAGATATTGGATTTGGTAAAGTTTCCTCAGCTTTCTTTTTTTTTTTCTTTTTTTGAGGAAGATTAGCCGTGAGCTAACTACTGCCAATCCCCCTCTTTTTGCCAAGGAAGACTGGCCCTGAGCTAACATCCGTGCCCATCCTCCTCTACTTTATATGTGGGACGCCTACCACAGCATGGCTTGCCAAGCGGTGCCATGTCTGCACCCGGGATCCAAACTGGCAAAACCCAGGCTGCTGAGAAGCAGAACGTGCGCACTTAACTGCTGCGCCACCGGGCCGGCCCTTCAAATATCTAAGTTTAAGCGGGGTCTTTATGATGTTGGACACATTTTAATTGTACTTTGTGAGTGGTGAGCAAGGACTTGTGGGATTGGCACATGCAGAAAGGAAAAAGAAACCAATAGCTGTTAAGTTTGAAATGGCTCATAATTGCCCAGTATTAAAGGGACTCATAACATCAGAGATTATAAACAGGCAGCCTGCCTGAGTTTTGGTGGCAACACAGACTTTGAAACCTCAGACATGGCTCTCCTTTCTCCAAGGCAACTAATGGCTAGTGCAGAGCTGTGCCGACCTGTTTAAATGAGTATGTCCTACCTGGGTCTGTGTGGTAGGCTGGATAATGGCCCCCCCCAGACACCTGCATCCTAACCCCTGGAACCTGTGAAAGCAAACTTATCTGGCAAAAGAGACTTTGCAGATGTGATTAAGTTAAGGGTCTTGAGATGGGGAGGTTATCCTGGTTATCTGGTGAGCCCTAGACGCAATCACAGTGTCCTTGAGATTGGACCACAGAAGAAAAGGCGGCAAAGTGATAACAGAGTGGAGATTGAAGTGATGTGGCCACAAGCCAAGGAACACCAGCAGCCACCAGAAACTGCAAGAGGCAAGGAACAGATTCTCCCCTAGGACCTTCAGCAGGGTCCAGCCCTGCAAGATTCATTTCGAGCTTCTGACCTCCAGAACTGTAAGGGAATAAATCTGTGTTGTTTTGAGCCTCTATGTTTTTGGTAATTTGTTACAGGAAGCTAATACATCCTGTGTATGTTTGAGCTTGTAATTTAACCCAACTCTCTCTCTCCTACTTGACAACTGAGGTTATGGAGCCCTGACTTGCCCAAGACACTGAGCAGTTTGTTCTTGGAAGAAGCAAGTCTGCAGACCGCAGTCCAGTGCTCTTGCCACACACTACCTACGCTTTTCCCAAGAAAAGGTAGGTCAGAGGTTTTCCCAACTATGCTTGGATCTAAAAGCAAACAAAAAGACTATGGAGTGGGGGGTACATTGTTGAGTGATTGCTCTTAACCTTTTGAGGAGGGTCAGACCCCTGGAAAAGTTGCTGGAAGCTATAAACTCTCCACCCAGAAAACACAAGGCACACCATCAGGGATTCATGGACCTAAGGTTAAGAACCCCTGCTCTGCAGAGAAAAAGCTTTTAAGGAGAAACAGGCAAAATCAAATCTCTGGGTAGACAAGTCAGTCTTGCCCACAGTTCTACAGGCAGATTCGAGAAGCACAGCACTGAGGACAGCGAAGCCACGGAAGAAGGCTACAGGGAAAAGACTGGGAAAATAAAACTGGAGCTCTGAATACATAAGAAGCATTAAAGCCACGGCTGGGGTAGAGAACGCCCGCCAACAACCAGGAACGAGGCTTCCGCCTCCATTTCTACTCAGCTGATCACTCTTACCCGAACCTAGTTAAAGGGGCTGAGCTGAAAAGGTGTCCTTAATTTACTTCTGAGCTTTTGAAGTTGCTGGATCTGAAAGTCGCTGATCTTGAAGTAATGACGATCTGCAAATGCCCTTTAGAGGGTCTAATTCTACTTGGATTATTTCTTTGGGATTAGACGGTATTTTAAAGCTCTTCCAAAAAACACAACTTTAAAACAAACCCACCACGTGATTTAGACAGTGGTCCATCCAGGCTACTTTCCTCAAATACTGACAACTGACCAGAGGCGGGGTGTGGGAGACCCAGGGAAGAAGTGTCTTTAAAAACAACAAAGTTTTGCCCCCAGCAGCTTGGGGGAAGGGCTGGGATGGGTAAAGAACGCCCCGAGGAAGACTTCGAACTGAAGGATGAGGAGGGGCAGGGGCGGGACCGGAAGAAGGCGGGAGGGAAGGGGGGCAGAACTAGACCTCCTGGGGGGCGAGGGCGGAGGAGGGGAGGTCGTGGGGACCCTAGGGCACGACCGCAGCGTGCGGAGGGGCCCCAAGCTCGGCGGCCGGCGGCCCGGACAGACGGCGCCCTCACCTCCAGCGGGTAGAGTTCGCGCGGCAGCAGCGCCTGCAGGTCCAGGAACAGGGTGATGGGGACGTGGGAGAGGAAGTAGAGGCCCAGCAGCCACTCCAGGCCGCGCCGGACGCCCAGAGCCCCCATGGTCCGTCGATTCGGTCGGGCAGGAGCCGAAGCCGCGTTCCCCGCGACTGCAGACGGGAGAAAAGGCTCAAAGTCCGCGCGCCGTCCGCGCCCTCGTCCCCCCGCGCCCCGCCCTCTGAGGGCTACGCCGGCCGCTCCCATTGGCGGGCTCAGCGCGCCGGGGGCGGGACTCACCGCAGGGCGCGTCCATTGGCTCGTCTGAGTGTAGCGTGTCGAGAAGGCGCCGACGGGCCCTTTCCATTGGCCGCCGGGAGCGCCGTATGGGACAGGGGCGGAGCTCTCGCCGGCCGTCTCGCAGGCCCGGAGGGAGCGCGAAGCGCGCAGAGAGCGGGCAGACCCGGGCGTGGGCCCTGGGAGCCCTATGGCTTTGATTGACTCCATCCAGTTAGTGCTTCCGAGCGCCTCCTGTGTGCCGGGCTGTGGGCGCTTCTGGAGATGGAGCTCCCGGGACAGTGGGGGTGTCACAGACCAGGGCCGGCGGACAGTGCGTTGTGATCCGCGCCGTGGCGGGGCAGTCACGGGCCGTGGGAACACCTGGCAGGATCCCTGTCCTGCCGGAGTTCCAGGGGTCTTGGAAGCCTTGCGACGGATGCGTAGGAGGCAGCGAGCCTCAATTAAGAAAGAAGCATAGGGATATACTGGGAGGTAAAGTTCACAGGTCTTGGTTATTGGCTGTGGAGAATGAGGGAGGATCAAGAATTTATGTATTCGTTCTGCAAATACTGATCTTTAACTGTATGCTGGGCCCAGGGCTCCCCTGGGACAGGATGGATGGGGCTGCCATTCGCTGAGAAGAGGGACACAGAGGAGAAGTGAGTAGAAGAGGAGGTAATTTGGCTTTGCAGTCTTTGCAGCATCTGAGTGGAGAACTCTAATAGGTGAACCTGTCTGGAGATGTGGATTTGTGAGGTATCAGCGTTTGATGGGAGTTGACGTTTTGAGAGCAGAGGGCCTGTAAGAGATCTTAGAGGAGCTCCACCCCCAGGGTCATGGGAGGAGTGGGCTGAGATGCAGGTGGACAACAAGAGTGTGATGTCACAGAAACACAGCCAAGGAGGGAGGCTCAGCTGTGTCAGAGCAACACTGAATGTTACCCGCTGGTGGCCCTGTGAGGACAATTGTTGCACGGTATAGACAGGGGACAGATGACAGCAGGTCAAGGAGTAAGGAAGTGGGGAAATGGAGGCAGGGAGTGTAGACATCTGGTTATGAAGGGGAGGAGAGGTGCTCAAGAGAGGGCTTATTTATTTATTTTTCAGACCAGAGAGACTAGAGCAGCCTCAGTTGTTTGGATGCTGTTTGATCTTTCCGGGACGGGGGAGAGGTTGTCCACACGGAAGAAAGAGAGCAGGAAGTATGGCTCAGGGCCCCAAGGAGCTGGAGAGAATGGAAGGATTAGGGTTAAGTTCGAAGAGCTCTGTGCTCCCCAGGGTGGGCCCATGGGACTAAGAGAAATTGTTGGCAGTGTAGACGGGCCAGCTGAGGTGGGTGGCCATTGATCTGGAGTCCCGAGTCTCCTGGGCTGTGCACTTTTCTTCATTGTGGGATCTGCTCAGAAAAAGGTGGTTGGACTCATCCAGGTTGGGGTTCAGAAAGGCGATGGTGATTTTGATGAACTGAACAAGAGAGTGATTGAAGAGATGGAGCATGCAGTTCAAGCTGGACAGAGAGTGAGCGACATGAAGCCAAAGGGGCTGGTAGACTGGAAGAAAGTGGAAAAGTGATGGATTTGCGGCTGAGGAAGAAGTGCTAGTGTGATGGGAGTAACTGGATGAATGCACCAGAAGGTTGGGAAATTATGACAAGGGGGGTGCAGTGTCTGAATTCCCGGCATCAGGAAGAGTTTCTGCCTCTGGGAAGGTGTGGCTGAAATGGAGTGGAGGGGAAGGTCTTCAGAAAGGTCAAGGGACAGAGAGCCCAGGGCATGGGATGGAGGACTGCAAAGGCCGCCTAGGGTGGTGGTGGTAGTCTGGTGGAGAGAAGGCTGTGAGCTCACTGCCGAAGTCTTTGGTACATAGGGGGAGTAACCAGGAGGAAGGTGGACGTGGGCTGAGGTATAGCTTAAACCTCAGAGAGTGGAGGGAAAATGGTGTGGATGTGCCCTTGGGGAGCAGGGAGGCTGGCGACTCCATCTCCTGACCCTGAGCTTGTTTGTGAGAAAGGGAACAGCCTGCACTCCAGAGGGCTGTGGGGAAGCCAAGAACTTGGAGGCCAGGTGTCAGTTACAGCAGGAGTTGAAGGTTGAGGTGAGGAGGGGTTTGTTAGCCTCAGGGTAGACAGGTTTGAGCTCTGGAGGGGGCGGGGGTGGTTACTAGGGAGGACAATCAGAGCAGGGTGGAAGGAGAGCACAGCAGGAGAGGGAGGTGGAGGGTCCTTCTGGGGTGGAGAGCAAGGGATGAACTGTATGGTGGTTGAATGGTGTCAGAATACAACGTTCTGGCGTCTCTCTGGGGCGGGTTGGAGCACTCCGGACACAGCTGTACTCAGGAAGGGGCCTGGCAACGGTGTGCTCCCCCTGCCCACAAGAATGGCTTTCAGGACGTGGCAGCACCTTTTAAGCTGGACTCCATGCCGATTATAACTGCTTGCTGGGGGGAGCGCTGTGGGGCCCCTGAGCAGGAATTTGCCCAGGGAATGTGATAAGTGTACAGCTGTTAATGTGACTGTTCCTCAAAAAACATCTCACCCAGCCAAGTTTGTTATCTGTAGATAAAGATTTTCAAGGCCAAGCACTTTCACTGCAAGGCCTGTCGGCTGCCGTCTTCTGTTTGAAATGCCTTTAGTGAGGGAACCACTGCTCTTAATTTGATGAGGTCAGATAAGTGGAAGGCAAATGGCCCTGGGGAAGAGGACATGGCTATTCAGCAGATTCCTCACCCAAAGCAAGCGGTGAGGGAAAGAAGGCCTTAAAAAAAGCCGCCTTGAGTGGCTTCCCTGTCCTAAGTGAGGAGGGGCCGTGTTTAGCACCTTTGGGAAATTGTACTGTCGTGAGATAAACACCATTTGTCCACCAATGGACCCCGTGGTGGTGGAGACGGGATTCTAGGCTTGTAACCCAGCCACAGGGTGCTTGGGGAAGGCCCGTGCTGGACCCACCACTTTGCTCTTCAGCAGCAGCGGTACAAAGCTCTTTCCTCTCCTTTCTGCTTTTGTTTCACTTTTCTCTCTCCTTAAAATGCACCCACCCTTCTCACCCCACCCCTGCCCACCTCCCCCATCCCCGCATATTTTAAGGCCCAAAGGTCTTCTCCCGGTTGCCTCTATTTGGTGGCATTGCTGCGATCTCTGAACCTCTGCAGCTCTCTGTCTCTGACGTGTTTATTCCTTTCACCCTGAACAACATTGATCTGAGTCCCTGTCTCTGCACACCCTTCCCGCTAGACTGTGGGCTCCTTGACAACAAAGACCGTGCCTTCCACATCTTTATTTTACTGACACAAAGCTGGCTGGGGTCATTGTGGAATGACTAAATATGAGAGTCAAGACTCCTCTGCCACACAGAGACTGTCACCCAGTGTAACTGTGAAATTGTGAAGGGTGTGAGAAGAGCCAACATGGCAAGATGTAGATAGAGCACATTTCAAGAGGTTCTGCTGCTAATGGAAAATGCTCAGACCTGGAAAACCGCTGTGGCTCTGGAGCCTGCAGATGGCCTCACACCGCAAAGCCAGAACCTTATGTATTCATTAACAAAAGCTAAGATTCTGTCCGTGCTGGAGGTGTGGCAAGGGGGCTGTGTGGGGGACATCCAGAATGATCTCTCTTGAGATCCCTGGGTTTCACTGAGGCAGAGGGCAGCTGGCCAGCTGTCTTGAGTGATTACCTCCTTTTCATGTCAAAGAACCTGTGAAGTTGGGCGGCCAGGCAGAGCAGGTGGGGGTTAATTCTGAAAAACACTGTTTAAAATTTGGATATTTACTTCATAGATCTGTTTGCATTAATTTTGATTTTTTAAAATATTGCGTTAAAATATTATTCATCCTGATTACTGAGTTTTTTGGTGCTCCCCTAAGTTTGGTGCCTGAGGTGTGTCTCACTGCACCCTCGTCCCAGACCTGGGTGTCAGGGAGCAGTGGAGCTAAGTTTGACTTGGGGAGGAGGGGTCAGGTTACTGGCTCGAAAAAGCTAAGAGCCAATAGACTTGATATCAGGGCAGGAGGGAGACAGTGGGAGGTCCCGAGCGAGGCAGTTCAGGGTTCCAGTAGTGCTTTAAGAAGATTCATCTGGCCCCGCTGTGCAAGATAGCGGAATTTGTATACCAGATCCTCTGTTTCCAGAAGTTTAGCAGTTAAAAAAGGAAAGAGCTGGAGATATCTGGGTCAGGCTTTTTTCAAGATATGTGTGTCTCAAATACATTTGGTGGTGGAAGTAAAGGGCCCATTTAATGGAGGAGTTAACATTTCTCCGTTAATGGAGTGCCGACTATATTCTAAAGCAGGGGTTGACAAACTTACTGTAAACTGGTCCGACAATAAATATTTTAGGTTTGTGGGCCAATCTCTGTCCCAGCTACTCAACTCTGCCATTTGTTGTGTGAAAGCAACTATAGACAATATGTACATGAGTGAACATGGCTGTGTTCCAATAAAACTTTATTTACAAAAACAGCCATCAGGCCTGATTTAACCTGTGGCAGTAATAGTTTAGTAACTCCTGCTCTAAGGCATTGTCCTCTTCATGGTCAAGGCCAGGTGGCCATAGGTTCTAGTTAGTAAATGGAAGGAAAGCATGGAGGGAGTGCATCCTTCATCCTCAGGCCTAGGCCTGGAAGTGGCATACATCCCTTCCGATCATATTCCATTGGAGAGAATTTAGACATGTGCCCACATCTTACCACCAGGGGGTCTGGGAATGTAGACTAGCCTTGAGCCAGAGGAGGAGAGGACATTTCAAGGGTCCATGAGCCGTCTTTGCCACGGCTTCCTTTAGGGGCAGTTTCAGAACCTTCATGGAAGGGATGTTCACAAACTCAGAGAAATTTTGATGAGTCTTTCCCTAGGTGGCTGAATCTATTTGGGGTCTAAAAGAAAAAGCCAAGTGTAGAAGGAATGATAGAATCAGGAAGTCGCTGTTTTCCAACCACTAATGTAATAAATAAAAGGGGCAGAGACCATCAATAGATGGCAGTGGATGAAAGTTTACTGAGGTATAAGATGTGGTCTCAAAATATCTCTTCACAGATTACTTATTAATTACAAAGGGGAAAGGTACCTTTTTAATGGAGAGATCTGGCCATTGCGACCTTCATCAAATGATCAAACTTAGTTTCACCAAAAATGGGACAAACATTTGTGCCTCCTGATTTGATGGCATGGGAAGTACACCACATCACCTCTGTGATGGTCCTTCCAAAAATGTTTAACCTGAGTCTAATCTTGAGGAAACAATCAGAAGAATCCAAATCTTTGTAGGACATTCTACGTGACAGTTGGCCTTGCACGTGAAAGAAAAGGCAGAAGGACTCTCCCTGAATATTAAAGGATCTAAAAAGACGTGATAACCAAATGCAAGATGATCCTTGGCTAGATTCTGAATTGAAAAAAATAAAGCTGTAAGTGAAATTTTAGGGACAATTAGAGAAATTTGAATATGTCCTGTGTATTAGCTCATACAGTAACTGTTAAATTTCTTGGGTATGATAATGGAATTGTAGTTACGTAGGATAATGTGCTTTTTAAGAGATACACTATGGGTGAAGTTTAATAATGTTTCAAGAAAAAACCACCACGGTACATAGATTTGTGTACATCATAAATATACATGTATATACATATTTTATATAGACTAGTAAAGCAAATGCGGTAAATGTTTTAAAACTGCTGAATCTAGGTGAAGGGTATATGGGTCTTCATTTTACTATTTCTTTCTACTTTTCAGTAGGTTTGACATCTTTCAAATTGGCAGGACAGAGATAGCCAAGCCTAAATGCCCTCAAAAAACAACCTCCCCCCCCAAAAACGGTTTTCTTATTAAATGGCATCATTAATATACTTTTAAAAACTGAACTGGAAACTTACTATTCCTCTTTGCCCCCAGGAAAAAAACTGAAAAGCTTTATCCAAAATTTTAGATTACAATGTTTTTTCATGGGATATTCAACTTTATTATAAAATCCTTAGGGGAATACGTTAAAAAACTATTAGAACTAATCAACGAGTTTAGCCAGGGTGTGGGATAAATATCAATATACAAAAGTCAATTGTATTTTTATATATTAGCAATGAACAATCTGAAAAATTAAGAAAACAATTCCATCAAGAATAATTACTTGGGAATAAATTTAACAAAGGAAGGGCAAGATTTGTATGCTGAAAACCACAAAATATTGAAAGAAATGAAAGAAGAGCTAAAGAAATGAAGAGACATCCCATGTTCATGGATCAGAAGATTTAATACTGTTAAAATGGCAGTATTCCCCAAATTATCTATGGATTCAGTGCAATCCCATCAAAATTTCAGCTGGCCATGTTGCAGATTCTAAAATTCATATGGAAACGCAAGGGACTCAGAAGAGCCAAAATAATCTTGGAAAGAAGAAAGTTGGAGAACTCACACTTCCTGATTTCAAAATGTACTGCAAAGCTGCAGTAATCAAGACAGTGGGGCAACTGGCATAGAGACAGATTTATAGTTCAATGGAATAGAATTGAGGATCCAGAAATAAATTCCTAAACATTTACAATCAATTGATATTATGCCCTTTAATGTTTTTATTACTTAGAAAAAAGAGACTGAAAATAAATTGATTATCTGATGATTAAACCTTTCTATTTCTGGGTCAGCACAGCTTTATGTATTTTTTCTTTTGTTTTTGTTTTTTTCTTTATATATATATAATTGTGTTAAAATATACATAACATAAAATTTACCATTTTAACTGTACAGTTCAGTGGCATTAAGTACATTCACATTGTTGTGCAACCATCTCCACTGTCCATCTCCAGAACTTTTTCATCATCTCAAACTGAAATTCTCTACTTATTAAATGATAACACCCCATTCCCCACCCACGGCAACTGCTATAGTACTTTCTGTCTGTAGGAATTTGACTAGTCCAGGTACCTCATATAAGCAGAATCATACTTGTCCTTTTATGTCTGGCTTATTTCACTTAGCATAGTGTCTTCACGGTTCATCCATGTAGCATGTATCAGCATTTCCTTTCTTTTTAAGCCTGAATAATATTCCATTGTATATATATACCATTTTGTTTATCCATTCATCCATTGGTGGACATTTGGGTTGTCTCCACCTTTTAGTTACTGTGAATAATGCTGCTATGAACATTGGTGCACAAATATCTGTTCGAGTCCTTGCTTTCAATTTTTTTGTGTGTATACGCAGAAATGGAATTGCTGGATCAAAGGGTAATTCTCATTTTTTTGAGGAAGTGCCACACTATTCCATAGTGGCTGCACCATTTTAGATTCCCATCAACAAAGCACAAGGGTGCCAATTTCTCACATTCCCACCAACATTTGTACAATATTTTTAAAAACCTTTTGCTTTAAATATATTTTTGTCAGAATTTTGTAGCTGCAGATTCTAGCTAATTCCAAGTATGGAAAAATGACTACCAAATAAACGAATTGGAAAGTCCTCATTGGCAAACCAAGCTGTCAAAAAAGATTGACCTTTTCTGTTGGAAACAGTCTGGCTTTGTTTTATACACGTTCCCATAAAAAAAATCTCATTTTTGAATTTTGACAGTCAGAGCTGTGCCATGAATTTGTTGCCTGAGTGGAATAAAATATTGCTAGGCTCAATATTTCTTCCTAATGCTGTCTTTGCTTTACTTTCAAGGGCTTCTCTTTCAGGATTGATGGAGTATTTGATGGTAGTGAGACGGAAGAGGTGAGGTCTGCATAAACAAAAACTGTTTCAAATTGTCCCTTTACTTGGCAACCCAGGAAGTTTTTACACACCGGGACATTGGGCCACAATAATATTTAAGATGTGTAAGAAGTATGTCTTTCTTTTGTAAAGTGGGAGAATGAGGATTGTGAACGGAGAGGTGGAGAACGACACCCCGCAGGAGAATGGGGACGGCGGAAAACATACTGAAGTTGACTCTTAAAAGCTTATGTGCCTGCACCTCCTGGAGAGTCTTCATTTATCCCCAGGGACGTGTGTATCTCGGTTCAAAGAATGCCCGTCTAATTTATTTTATCCTCCTTCCAACTGGACATTCTCATCCTTGCTTTCTGCAGTCTGTGCTGTTTCCCCGACATGGTCACCATTTCTTTGTTCACCATTCTTGCACTCCGTTATTCTTTTTCGTCTTATTGAAGTATATCCTTTAGAATGACCTTTGGTGAGGATCTGTTGATAGTAAACTTTATTTTCTGGAAGTACCTTTTTAATGTCTTTGCACTAAATTATAGTTATAATTTTAGATCTAGGTTATTTCCTCTCAAAACTTTGTATCATTCAGTTGTCTTCTAGCTTAAATTGTTGCTGTTGGGAAATTAAGTTTCAGCATTATTCTTTTTGGGCAATCAATTTTTTCTTTGTTACATTTAAGACCTCCTCTTTGTCACTCTGCAGTTTCACTATAACCCTATCTATCCTGCTTATGATCTATTGTGCTTCCTAAATGCAGTAATTCCTAACTATGACCAAATCTAGGAAATTTTCAGCTGTTATTTAATATTACCTATTCTTTTGTCTTTGGAACTCCAATTTTATATAGATTCAATCTTTTTCACTCTATTCCCCAAGTCTCTTAATATCTTTTATGATTCTCCACGCATTGGTGTATTTCTGCTGTATTCTAGGTAATGTATACTGGGTAAGTTTTAGTTTACTTGTTTTCTTTGGCTGTGTTCAATCTGCTGTTTAACATCCATTCTGTTTTTACTTCCCATGACTTTTTCATTTGTGTAAGTTGATTATTTTTCAAATTTTCCTGGTCATATTTCAATGACTTTTATTTCTTGCTTGGCTTACTGACACCTTCCTTTATTCCTCTAAATATTTTTAAATATAGTCATTTTGTATTCTGCATCTAATACTTCTAATATCTGAAGTACTTGGTTGGTAATTGTTTCTTACGTGTAGAGGCTTGTTTCCTTGTGTTTTCTAATTAGATTGTGAGCTCTTATTTGGGTGGGCTTTATCTACTGGAATCTTCTGAGGCCTCAGTTAAGGGAGCACCCCCCAAAAGAACACCTATGTTTGCTTTTGCCAGGCACCCCAGGGCACTATCAACTGAGGGCCACTCAAACATAGTATTTTGGTTTGAGTTTTCCAGGCCTTGATGGTAGCGTAAATCTGAACTCTAATGACACGTAAGGGCAAACTCGTGGTTCAGAATTCTTGTGGAAGACTTTTTGCCCACCTAGAGCTAAGGCTGCCACAGAAAAATTTTCTTGTGGCAGGTAGGACTTTTTTTCCTTAACAGCCCTTTCAAAGAAGATAGAGCCCTTTGAATGTCTCAGCTTTATGTGGGAATCTAAGTGTTAATTCCATATCTTACTCAGGGTCATGTCTCCTCTCTCCCATGTAGCTATTACTAGCCAAGGTTCTAACTTGTTTCTTTGAGCCTCTGAAAGATGGAGCTAACAGTACCCACATTATGCAGTTGTTCTAAAGTTAGTACTTGTAAAGTACTTAAAGCAGGGCCTGGCATATAGTAGTCAACAAACATTAGCTATTAGTGTTGGCTGATACTATTTTTACCAATTGGCAAGTGGCCTTAGGGAAGCAGTGACTCCCTAACCAGTGGTCTTTGTTTTTGGTCCTTGAAGAATTTCCTTGTTCTGTAAGCTCAGCTGTTTATTTAATGTTTGTTATATTGCACCAAGAATTTCTAGGTGTTTAAAAGTTTATTTTTTTTGAGATTGGCCCTGAGCTAACATCTGTTGCCAATCTGTTTTTTTCCTTCTTCTCCCCAAAGCCCCCAGTACATGGTTGTATATTCCAGTTGTAGGTCCTTCTGGTTGTGCTGTGTGGGATGCTGCCTCAGCATGGCCTGGTGAACTGTGCTAGGTCCGTGCCCAGGATCCGAACCAGTGAAACCCTGGCCCGCTGAAGTGCAGCACGTGAACTTAACCACTCAGCCACAGGGTTGGCCCCTAGAGTTTGTTTTTTACAATATCTAATCATCTATATTGCTGGAAATAAAAGTTCAAATATTTTTGTTGTACTCAAGATGTATGACCACAACTGGTGGCAAAACTCAGCTTAACTTGATTCTTGACAGATGAAAGCACAGATATTAATGATTTGGTCATTCTATTGGTCTTTATCTGCCATATGTATGATGATGTATGTAAAGACATGTTTATTTTTAAGGCTTTTGTTGGTAAAATAACTGAAGAACTATTGAATGATATGAGTTTTGGCAAACACTACAGAATGAAAAAAGGTAGACAATTGAGTAGATAGAGCCACATCTGAATCTGGCAGAAGTGAGTAAGTCTGTAACACACCTAAATGCCTTTTGAGTTTTTCGGTGTGTTTAGTGGGATGGAGAAAGTTTTTTAAAAATGTGATTTGAATACTTGTCTTTTAAGAAAATGTGTAATATGATACAAAACAACATGATTTTAAAACATACTACACATACGAGCAAGGACTTACCTGGGGAGAATTAATTAGTTGGTTGTACCTTGAATTAATTGTCTTCATGGAAAAAAAGTCACGACACAGGATAAAAAACATGGGTAAGGGGTAATGAATTCAAGTATTCACTCTTTACCTTCATAAAAGAAAAGTGGCTCAAATTAAAAGCGTTAGCTCTGTGTGTTCATGTGGAACAATCTCCCACATATATCAAATGGAAAAGGCGAGGCACAGGACAGTGTGCATATGATGCTATCATTCCTATAAAATATACAAGCTTGATTATTCAGAGTATCTTTGGAAATATCCACTGTACTGGAAACAGTGGTTTCCCTCTAGAGAGAATGATTTTCTTTTTGCTATTCTTTTCTAGGTCATGCCACGTAAAGGTATTATCAATACACACACACACACAAAACCAATATGGTTTTTAAAAGGAACTCACAATATTGTCTTTACAACATTTTTCTTCTCAAGGATAAGCATTGTCAAAGACTCAGGCAAAGCCGTTCATTTTTAAAACCGTGAAGTAATTGTTACAATTAAGAATTGGATTAAGAGAGTTGGCTGTTGAGGATGATAGGCTGTGAAAATTAGTGTTATTATCACCAATAAAAGTTAGAGCCAGCCCTGATGGTCTAGTGGTTAAAGGTTAGTGTGCTCCACTTTGGCAGCCTGGGTTTGGTTCCTGGGCGTGGAACCACACCACCCCTCTGTCAGGGGCCATGCTGTGGTGACAGCTCACATAGAAGAACTAGAAGGACTTAGAACTAGAATATACAACTATGTATCGGGGCTTTGGGGAGGAAGAAAAAAAAAAGAGGAATACTGGCAACAGATGTTAGCTCAGGGTGAATCTTTCCCGGCAGAAAAGAAAGAAATAAATAAAAGGTAAAATAAACCCATCTTTCTTTACTTAGAGATCTTTGATGAGCATTTCCCTGAGACAGTAGGAGACTGACCACTGGATCAGAGACCTCTGACACCTGCAACCTAACATAAATGCTGACCTCTTAGCAAAGGTCCACTTCAAAATTCTACCAATGGCAACCTGAAAACGTTGTGATTTGCCACTTCTTTCCAAGTATCTGGGCATTGTTCACTCACTGATAAGTCACTTAAAAGTGCGAGGAAAAATGTTACCACTTATGTGTTTGATTCTCAAAATATTTTAAACCTGAGAAAAGAGAAACTGGATGTTAAATTCAGTAAGTAGTATCAGTCTCTTCAATTCAGCCCTGATTTCCAAAATGGAAAACAAGAATTAACAGCATTTAACTCATTAACTGGAAAATTTTTACTTCGTTCTTCCTTTATGGCATGTCATTTAAAACACCAAGTATATTAAAGAATGAAATGCAAAATGTGCATGCATTCTGGAGTTAAGATGGGAGTGAGCAGGGCCCTGATTCCCGGCTTCCATAACTAGATGGATGGTGAGGCCCAGGCCCAGGATCGAGGGGCAGGGAGCAGACGGAGTACTCTAACCCAGGTCATTCTCTTCCATATCACCTGCCAAAAAGGGAAAACCTGGTGCTGTGTTGTCAAGACCACCCTGGCACGGGCCCTAACCTGCTGTGAAGAGAGGGAGCTACAGCCTGGGCCAGCTCATGACTCTGTCCCCCTCACCCCAAAGCAAACTCACAACTCCTTTCCCTTGCGCGATTCCTCATGAAACACTAAAAACAGCCCTAGTTAGTGAAGCCTCAACCATTTTGGTAGTCTAGGAAGGAAAAAAAGAGCCAGTGGGAAAAGTGAGAATGATTTAATAATAATAATAAAGTTGTGGGGGGGAAGATTAATTTCGTTTTTGACATGTCTGAGGTGCCTATAAGATACTCAAGATGAAATTTCTAATAGGCACCTAGTAGAAAAGCTTGGGTATATAGGTAAGAGATTTGGGGTCATTCTCTTATGGTCATTGAGGCCATGAGGGTAGACGACATCACAAGAAGAGTGTCCAGCAGTAGATCTCAATCTTGGCTGCACACTGGAATCAACTAGAGAACTTAAAAAAAACATCAACACAAAACTGATGCCTGACCTTGCCTCTAGAGATTCCGATTTAATTGGTCTGGGTGCAGCCTAGGCACTGGGATTTCTGAAAGTTCTCCAGGTGCTTCTACCAAGTAGCCAAGTCAAGAGCCCCTGGCTTTAAGAGTAGGAAGAGAACCCGGGCTTGATCCCCAGCCCAGGGAACACAAACACGTGAGGATTAAGCAGAGGAAGCCTGTAAGGAAGAGTTGCGGCTCAAAAAAAAGGGGAGAAAAACAGAGTGGTGTTACAGAAGCCACGGAAAGACCACAGAAGGAAGGAGAGGTGGAGAGTCAAACACTGGAGAGAAGACTGTGTCCATCTCCTGCCACGCTAGCTAGACGCTACCAGAGTATAGTAGGAATCAGACCCCCAAAAGGTGCCTTAATTTCAAAATTCATGCAAATTTTGCATTCTAATCTTTAGTAAATTTTTATTTTAATATAAAAGTAATATTTTAAATGATATACCATAGAGGAAAAACAAAATAAAAATCCCAACCCTTACGAGCCATCACGGGAGATTATCTTCTGGGTTCTCATACTTCAACTGCAAACTGCAGTTGACCCCAGCCCCAATTTACCCATCTGTACTGACTCCACTGGCTGTAGAAATTTTACACTTTTGCAATTATCAACAATTTTAAATAAAAATATAAGGCACAAACACACACCTTGGTTAGCTGAGCAGGTTTAAGTGGGAACAGGTCAATATATTTTTTCTAACATTTATCTGTGATGAACTTAAGTTTCAAAGTGTTATATGAGCAAATCATAATGCTCTCTTCTAAGTGATGAAAACCAGCTTTCTTATTTAAGCATTATTCATATTAATAAGGCTTCCTTGTAAGTAATTCCTGCACTTAATATGTATTCTAAGTGCAAGTTTGTGCAAAGTTTGTTGGATAAATAAACTAATATGAGTATTTGTATTAATTTATACGAGTTAGAACAGTCAACTCCCCCCAAGTCAAGGGAAAAATAAGTGCATTCATTTTGCTAAATCAAGAAAAGATAGGGAGAAGTACATGCCATCTACAAACCCAAGAGCAATGTAGCTTTGTCCAGCCTCAGGGAAAGTGTCCTGAAGTTAGGCAGCCGGGTGTCAGGTGTTAATTACACCACCACGCAGCTGGGACTTCATCTTCAGCCGGAAGTACCTTTGGACTGCCAGGAGCAGGAGGCAGAAAGGAAGAGGAGGGAGGGGATCAAGTCCCCTCAGCAGTCTGTTTTATCCAGAGCAGTCCATTTTTATTTGTTTAATATATTGGACTCCAATATATTGGAGTTTGATTTCAGGTGAAAATAGGGTTCTTTGCTTAAAAAAAGTTTGAAAAACACTGTATTAGACTCTAAGGTCTGGGAAGACTTTCAAATTGTATGTATTTAAATCACAATGTCTTTGATATTGGTTAATTAAGTTTTCAATATGTTTGGCAATCTAAAGTTTCTGGGAAGATTTTAAAAACCACAACTAGTTTCCTCAAAGATCAAAATGGAAATATAAACAGGAAGTGTCTCAAAACTTTGCAAATCCAGAATACAAGCTATGCTGAAGAGAAAACAAAGGGAAGGAATTGAAATAAAACAGATGACACATCTTTTTCAAATGTCACATTTAATGTTTTCACCACTGTACTTCAAATCTACATTGTACAAAGTGACCAGTAAGTGTGCCACGGTAATTGACCAACCTCTGAGATTGTACCTTTCACACCAGTGTCTTCTTGGGCTCTTTTGATACTAAACACGTTTCTCATTCAAGTGAATTGAAATGCTTCAGTTGGGTTGATTCTCAGGAGCCTCATAAAAAAAAAACAAAGATATTGCACCATCTTTGTTTAGTAATTCAATGTTTGTTTCTTTCACAGCAAATAATTACTTCATTGAAGTTAAAACTTCCAAACATAACTTATTAATAGTCTTCAAATTCAGCTCAGATCACTCAAGATGAAAATACTCTGCTAAATACAGATAACTTACAATAACTTTAACAGTTAATTGTCCATAACACACACCAAGGTTTTTTCCTAGACCAATTTTAAGACGATCCATTAGTATTCCTTGTACAGGTGAAAAACGATCTTCAATTTTCTTGACTTTTTATTTTTAATATAAAAGTTGGAAGGGACATTCAAGTTTCAAGTCTCCACATTGAACTTAAAAAAAAAAATAGTCATCATCAGCATGTGGAGGTAAACAAGCCAAGTTGTATAACTCCAGGAGGTAGAGGCCTTCAATTTGTATTCATATATACATATGCACAGAAGAATTCAGTGTTCCAACAGAAAAAAGAATTTGTCAAAAAGTAATAAGTTATTTACTACTGTGACATTTCAAGACTCCCACAGCTTTGCCTAAGGACACAAACACATTTGACATAATTCCCTATGTGCCTTTTTTTGTGGCTTTAAAATTTTTTTAAATTTGTTTTTGTATTTTATTTATTTATTTTTTTACTGTCCAGTGCAGGAAAAGTCTCACAAAATTTCACAGACCTAAAATGTGCAAGCTAGTTCTCTCTCTATACAGCAATGTTGGAATTCTTTTGAAATTAGCCCAGAAATGAATTATTTACACACATGAAAGATGCATGCTTGGGGGTTCTTTTATGTAAGAAAGAGCAGAAAAACTTCTAATAAAAATAGATTAAATATATATATATATATTTATACTGGGTAAGGAAAACAGAAGTTTAGTCTCTCCTAGTCACAAACTCATTCTCTCTACCCACAACATTGGATTTTAGACAGCACACATCACCGTCACGGCTCTAATGAGAAGCTAATTATAGGGCTTGATCCTTAGGTGGCATGCCCCTCTCCCTCCCCCCGAGGTGCAGCCACGATCAGCTCACGTGGCTCCATGATTGGTCGCAGGCAAGGTTTCTAGATTCTTTCATTTTAGAAAACCCCAAATTTTCAGGAATGGCTCAAATATCAAAATGTATGACTGTCCTTTGTGTGTGTGTGTGTGTGAACAATCTCACTTCATTTTAAAAAAGAAAAACAAAACAAAACAAAAACACAAAAACCCAAACTCCCAAATTTGGTTCAATTCTTTTGTTCTGAGGTGAGCCATAACAGCTGCACTAAATTCATAAAACATGTGCAACTCTGGGTAAAATATTTTTCTTCTAAAAGCACAACCACTTTACAAGATTAAAAGTCTAGTAACATTTCTAAATATTATTCATATCATACAAGTAGTGGTTGTTAATTTAAAACTTCATTAGTAAAATTACAGTACAAGCATGATTAACCTCCAGAATTGCAAATCCCAGACTCCAGTGGAAAGCTACATTACATCTTCAGTAGTACATTATCTTCCACCGTCACTCCCACACCAGAGGAGATGGGGGCATCTCAGACGGCTGAGCAACAGTGGAACTGGAAGAAAATGGAGACATGGTGAAATCAGCTGTTAACACCACAAACGGCAAAAGGGCAAGTCACTGTGCCTGTTTTGCTCTCTTCCTTTAAAAAAAATTGTAAAGTCCATTTCTGGATTTTTATTTGCTTCTTTTAGCTTCTCTAAAGCTGCATTTGTTCCAAATTGTTCGCTTAAGGACCTGTATCTATAGGGAGGCAATATGGTACAGTGGCTAATATGTGGGCTGGAAAACATGTCATTACTAGTTGTGTGACACCGAGCAAATTCCTTCATCTTTTCTCTTTTGGAAAGGGATAGATAATGCTATCCACCTCAGAGGATACTGTGATGAACAAATGAGATAATGTATGGAAAGTGCTTTCCACAGTGCCTACTTCATAATATAAAGTAATGGTAGCTATTAGTAATAATAATGTCTATAACCAGTCAGGAAAGTAACCTTAAAGGATGCAGAATTATCCATTTAAAAGTAGCCTCTCAAAATACAGTGACTTTAAGTGGGGATCTATTTTGAATGAGCCTCATAAGCATCCTTGTATCAAGCATTAGGTAATGGATAATCATTTAGCACTTGTTACCCACAGATTTATTCTACCGGTTATTTCCCATATCTGTCTAATGCTGCAACCAGATTCCAGACTTGAGGGTGTGTGTGTGGAACTGCTTTGCTTCCCGAGGGCCCAGGATACTGAACAACCTGCACCTGAAAGGTGTAAAACACCTGACTGACTACATCACTGACTCTTAGGGGGAAAATGTTCAAATACAATAATTTTAAACCGGAGAAGGAAAAGTGCAAATTAATTCCTTCTTTCTACAGAAAAATACATGAAAGAAATGACAGTCACCCTGGTTTAAAAAATTCTAAACAAAAATTTTTGACTTTAGTTCAATAAATTCAATCAACTTCACTATCACGTCAAAGCCAATTACAAGAGAAGTGAGAGGAAGGGAAAGAGAAGCAGGGAGAAGAGGGAAAAAGGAAAGGGAGAAAGGAAGGTGGGGAAGAAAGGAGGGAGAGGCTTCTCAGATCCAAATCCACCCTTTGTGTTGCTTTGTGATCCCGGAGCGAAACCCTGTTCACACTTCTCCTTTGCCACCTGGCTTGATGTTAGCCTTTGTCACCAGAGGGCGCTGGAAGGGCACTGCAGGGCCGCAGCACTAGGAAGCGGCTTCCCTTCCTGGTTCTGGTGTGCTTTTCTCCTGGAAGGCCTAGCTTTGGTCTACCCAAACTTTCTGGCAAGTTTTTCTGCAACTGAGCAGGCCTCTTTGATGGACCAGCTCTGTCCACACCTTTCGGAAAGTTTCTTCACCATCTTCACGCTGTGTGTTCCTGTGGCAATTACATCCTCTCTAAACCTTATGAGCCTTGGGTGGAGGGGTCTCCTTTAAGTTCTTAATTTCTTCCTTGTTGATTTTGCTTCAGTCTAGCGAGAGTACCTGCTTTCTGCATTTGCTACTTTAGGATCCTTCAGAATCCTCTTTCATGCCTTTTAGTAGTTAACCATCTTTTCCTAGTTAATGTTTCTTGTTATTAAATTTTCCCTGCTTATATTACTGGGTGTGTTTTTTCCTCCCTGACTGGACCTTGAGTGATACAGGGAGTTAGGGAAAAGGAAATCAAGAAGGAAAGGACAAAGAGAGACAGAGAACGAGGCTTGCTAGGTTCCGAAGTTGGTTTCTGGCTCTTTAACCACTAAGCCTGTTGGTTTCTCCTCTGAGTAGGACACACCAGCAGCCCACCTATGAAAAATACTTTTCTTGCTTGGTGGTGGGGATGGCAGTGGGAACCAAGATGAACATGTCTAACTCTAGGACAGTGGCTGCCACACTGATGCTCAGGAAGATCCCCATGTACATGTCAGGCAGCACAATGGTCATTGACGGAAAAACTGCCAAAGCAACCACAGTGAATTGACGCCAGTGTAAAAACTAATGCTTAGATTTTTAATATGCTTTTGATTAAAGCCAAAGCTCAAAACAGAAACTTTGTGTTGGATCTTTTATCTATGTTATCTAATCTAAATAAAAACAGAAATATGCTGAATAACAAAATCACAATGGCATCCTTTAATTCTAACTAGAAAGTTAGAATTACATACTTATAGTTACCTAATAAAGCTCTTAAAAGCAGCAGACTGAGGGTTGATGCAGAGAGGCACTCTGTTTCCTTTCTGCTGTTCCAAAATGAACTGGTGAATAATTTCTGTGGAGAAAACAAACAGCATACAACCCATGCCAATTTGTAGGCCTGGGAGCAGAGGATTCTCAGCTAACTCTAGCCAGCATCTGAACAGCATTTCCTACTGGTTTAGTTCAATCAAACACACACATCATTTAACAGGCAGAATCCAGCGGAACTTGCCTGAAACCAACATGACCATCGCTGCTAAACACAGGCAAAAACCCCCAAAGTGGCATTACGTGGGTTGGAAACCCCATCAGGAGGAGGGGTAAAACGGTCTATAAATTTGAGAGTGACTGCACAGAGTTGGCATTATGAGTGAACTCTTCTAAAACTGGTAATTATGGTCTTTTTGAAAATCACTTAAAAAACCTCAGTTGGTGTCAGGTCCATTGTTTTGGGCTGGTTACTTTGGGGACTACTCTCCTTTCTAAAATGTCCTAGAGCAGACACTAAAATCATTCAGAATTCTGGATGTCATTAACCCCCAGCCCCACCCCACAGGAGATCATGTCGGGAAATTTCACAAGTAGACTATCAGAAATTCTCTTCTATTTTACCATCCAAGGAATGACTCCCTTAGTGGATGTTTATCCTTTTTTAAACTTTGCATGTTATATAAAAAAGAAGTCCAATATATTTCATTCAATGAAATCACACTGAGTGAATACATATTAAATACAGAGTCACACTCACTAAATAAGTCAGCTTTGAAAACAAGAACAAAACATCCATTTCTCTGCCTGACCTTCCCCTGGATGTAATATTAAATCAGCATTTTTATAATATGCATAGCTTTCTTGGCATATGTGCCCTGGACAAACAGCTAGGTGCAAGCTTGTAAAATAAAAAAACAGAGGAGCTTTGGTCACCATCCAGATCTCAGCTTTTCACGGCCTCTTAATGGAAAACGTTACTAGTTGTCCTGTCTGGCTGAAGGCCAAAAAAGATACTCACCTTTAACCTGTCGAACAGAACTGAGGTTCTTCTCAAAAGTGTCATCAAATTTGGGATTGGTGACAGGCTCAAAGTCACTGGTATAAACTCTTCCAGTAGAGGTGGAAAAGCAACATTTACACATACACGTGTGATATCGTAGTCGCCCTTCATCTAGGTAGGGGTGGGCTAAGGCATCCTTAGCGGATATTCTTTTGGACTGAAATCAAATTTAGAGACCAGCACATCAACACTACAGATAAACATGACTGTCCGCACAGGATCTTTCACAAGACATAGTAACAGCTTACACAGTTTACACTTAATCTACAGTACACCCTGTATAAAGAGGGATAATTGAATTTGGAGGTGGGTAATGTAACAGTAGAGGAAGGATATGACTTAGGACAACAAACTACTGTTACAATCCCCCGTACGCCACCATGAAGCACTTAGAAGTGAGTTTCTGTTAAGATTCCGAGAAGTTCCTACCTTGAAACAGATGTCTGCAGGCTCAGAAATGACCAATATCATGACGTTTAAATCTGTAATGCTTTGGAGGGGATAAGTTTACATTTTCAATAACACTTATATTTTCTAAATATGTCTCAGTATTTAGAAGAGATGTGATCATGGCTGCAATTTTACGAGGCAGCCTGAATCTTTTATTCTCTTAGAATACCAAATCAACTTAGGGCAACAGCTTGTCTGCAAGCTGCTGGAGTTAGGCAGCAGGGAAAGGTCTGAATGCCATGTTTTGATACCCAGCTCAGTTTGAATATCAGCAGCCTGTGGTTTTCTGGCACTTCAGATCAGAATACTTAATATACTAGTTTCAGGTTTACATAAACTCTTATACTTATTTCTCCATTAAAAAAAAAAGAAAAAAACCTGTCCCTCCTTTTAGCTCAGTGAACACATAAGTATTACTGAGACAAGGTAGATTTTAAAGGATTTAAGGATGGACTCAACAGTAGAGAGTAGAACAAAAACTGACACTTTGCCCTGCTTCCAATATGATCAAGCACTTCACATAACACAATTTAAAACGAGAAAACCATTTTGCACTCAAATAAACCAAAAATAACTAGATCATCCCGACTGGTTCTGGTCCCCTAAATAATAAAATGCTAAGTATTTCCCATAAACCTGGATTCCCTAAAAACATTTTTATCTCTGATTTTTTGCAATGCTGATGTTAAAAGGCATGTCATGACCTTACAGGATATGGTAATCACAAAAGAAAGCTGCTGTTTATCCACCACGAGGAGACAAATGTAGACTTGACAACCCTGGTTTTGTTCTTTTCGCTACTTGTCATGTTTTGTATTTGGTGATCCAGCTCTTCTGAAGTCTGACTCACTGGTCCTCTTAGCAAGTAAACTCTTTCTTTTTTTCTAAATGAGTGCAGCTATTCTGGAGGTTCCACTGGGATAAAGGTGTACTGTCAGAACCAAGAGAAACAAGCTGGCTGACAGTGCACCTTGCTCAGGCCTCGACCCCTCTGAGATCTCAGCATCCCTGGCCAGTCTCCCAGCGGGACCGAGCTCTTGAGCCTCTGCATACTAAATCTGGTTCCTGGCCAAGTCTGCTTCTGTTTCTGATTGGCATGGCTGAGCGTGTCCACACAGGTGGCAGCAGTGATTGAATGTGGGTTTTAATTTTATCATCTGACCATTAAGTAATTTCTTCCAGGTGGCAGATGTCAGGAACTGGGTCCCTGTCAGCTGCCACCAGCAGCTGGAATCTGGTTTTCCCGTTGGTCTTTTTTGCTTGTCTTTGGATTCTGATATTTCCTGAAATTTGAGAATGCAGGGTTGAAAAGATTTTGGTATTTTCCCATCTATTGATAGCATGCTCTGTTTGTATGTTCTGTGTGCAACTATATACGGGGTCCTCTAAAAGCATCTTGCCTAAGAGAAGCCTTTAAACAAAAAGTAAACCAAATCCCTAGCATGTAATGATCAACTGTGATTTCCCTAAACAAATTAATGTCTCTTTAGGACATGTTAAACAAGGCTAAAGAAGGGAGACTGTCATTTTGTAAGGGGTATGAACACTGAAAAGAAAAAACTGTCCTGCTAAAATGAGAAAGAAATCACAAAATTACCCAAATTTTCAACAATAATGTTCTTTTGAAGAAACTAACAGTGCTTAATTATGTCCTATATATCTCAATTACATATCGTACATATCTTGTTTCTTTGATCAACATTTGTAATAGATATGAACATTTGTTTCTATCCTAGAGTTTGTTGCTTCATCGAAATTGGCTCTTCTAGTTTTTTCGTTCTGTTTTTTTGGTGAGGAAGATTGGCCCTGAGCTAACATCTGTTGCCAAACTCCCTCCTTTTGCTTGAGGAAGACTGTCCCTGAGCTAACATCTGTGCCAATCTTCCTCTATTTTGTATGTGGGTTGCTGCCATAGCATGGCTTGACGAGTGGTGTGTAGGCCTGTCCCCAGGATCCTAACCCATGAACCCTGGACCACCAAAGTGGACATGCGAAGCCAACCATTACGCCACTGGGCCAGCCTCTGGCTCTTCTAGTTTTGAATAAGGATTGATAAATTTTCCACTTTAGAAATATGAAGTAATTCTAAGTAAACAAATTGATGTACTCTGTATACTTCTGACGGGAGTTAATACATCATATTATGAGATTTCTAAAAATCAAATGGAGCAAACTCCTATTCCAATTAGCTTTTAGAAACAATATTAACACATTTTAAAGACATACAAAGAAATGGAAAGATTTTAGAAACATTATTCTTCCTTATGTATTAAATATGTTGGCACTTTAGAAATTCTTTCTTGCTTAAGTTGTAAATCAAAGATTAAAAAAGCTTTAACTGTGAGTTAAAATAGTAGTCTTGGTTACTAGATTATAAAGTAAGCAGCGAAATATTTCTCTTAAACAACTTGAAAGTTTTAATATCTGGTATATAATTGTATAAGATAAGGCGGTCATGCGATAGTCCTATGCAAGATGACTCATTGGACATATCAGTCTGAGTTAATAGTTATAAAAATTTAAAACATCTCTGTTTTCTTCCTGATTTTACTGCCATGCACAAAGAATGCTAGCACAATATTCTAGTTTATACAAAGTTTAGGTTTGTTTTCTCACAAAAAGCCTAGTCATTTTGAATTTGATTTTTTTTCCTACTGTTTTTGCCAATCAGATAAACAAACTAGTATCATTTGTCTAAGATTATGGAATTGCAAAATTGTGTTCAACTAAATTAGATGAATGACAATAGGTAATGTGTTTCTAAAAAGAAGTTAGTTTTTGGAATGCTACAAATGATAAGGACTTGATGTGTCAACTTAAATTTTAATCTCCTGATTCTTAGTTAACATTAAGACCTTACTAATATTAATTTGAGTTAATAACAGTCTTTGGATACCTGGACAACATAATTTTAATATACTTAGGCTCTTCATTAATACATTGTAGAGTAGTCATCAATAAACAGTTAAAAAAGATGGGCAAGGGGCCAGCCTGGTGACGCAGTGGTTAAGTTTGCACGTTCCGCTTTGGCAGCCCAGAGTTCACCAGTTCGGATCCTGGGTGTGGACCTACGCACCACTTGTCAAGCCATGCTGTGGCAGGTGTCCCACATATAAAGTAGAGAAAGGTGGGCATGGATGTTAGCTCAGGGCTAATCTTCCTCAAAAAAAAAAAAGGTGCAAATACCTTTAGGTTAAAGTACATATGTATTTTTTTAAAGAATGTAAAAGAATGTGTAATGGTAGGAAGATGTGTATGCAAGATAACATATATATATATTTTTTAAAGATTGGCCCTGGGCTAACATCTCTTGCCAATCTTCCTTTATTTATTTATTTATTTAAAGTGGGAGGACATTTTATTTTATTTTATTTTATTTTTTTAAAGATTTTATTTTTTTTCCTTTTTCTCCCCAAAGCCCCCTGGTACATAGTTGTATATTCTTCGTTGTAGGTCCTTCTAATTGTGGCATGTGGGATGCTGCCTCAGCGTGGTCTGCTGAGCAGTGCCATGTCCGCGCCCAGGATTCGAACCAACAAAACTCTGGGCCACCTGCAGCACAGCATGCGAACTTAACCACTCAGCCACGGGGCCAGCCCCAATCTTCCTTTATTTATTGATTTCTTTTCCTTCTCCCCAAAGCTCCCCAGTACATAGTTCTGTACTCTAGTTGTAGGTCCTTCTGGTTGTGCTCTGTGGGCCGCCACCTCAGCATGGCTTGATGAATAATGCTAGGTCTGCACCCAGGATCCGAATCAGTGAAACCCTGGGTGGCTGAAGCAGAGCACGCAAACTTAACCACTCAGCCACAGGGCTGGACCCAACAGATGTGTTTTTATTTGTCAAAAGAAAAAAGTGAATAATTCTGTATAAATTCCTAATAGCTATTGTTGTGCTTTAAAAATATTGCTTGTAGGGGCCGGCCTGTTTGCACCGTGGTTAGATTCACGTGCTCTCCTTTGGCAGCCTGGAGATTGCTGGTTCGGATCCCAGGTGTGGACCTATGCACCACTCATCAAGCCATGCTGTGGCAGGCATCCCACATATCAAGTAGAGGAAGATGGGCATGGATGTTAGCTCAGGGCTAATCTTCCTCAAAATAAATAAATAAATAAAATAAAATAGAATAAAAATAAAAATAAAAATATTGCTTGTAACTATTTATTGCCTTTAGATAAATTAAGGTCTTTGGAGATTTGTTTACTGTCTTCACTACTTTGAGGTAATAGTTAATTACATCTTTACAAATTGATTATTTATTATATCCCGTCCTTTCCAATATTGTTGATGTTATTATAATAAAAGAACCAGAGCCCTTTAATCTTATCATCCTCTGGTGGTTTCTGCTTCTTCCTTATATTTGCCTAAAGGCTTCTGCCACAATCTAAAGGTCAGGAAATAGTTCTTCTGTAAGAACCACCACGAGGGCCCCGGTAAACCACTGTGGTCAGGTACTCCTGACTATCGTCTTCAGGTTATAAACTGATGGTATAGCTGATACCGTGCCCACAGATGGCCACCTCTTAGACTGAGTAACTGCGGCAGGATTTCCAGGAATGTTTCAGTCCAGGAGCAGACACATGGCAATAGACTGCTTAACCCAAGATCAACAAAATAAGAATTAATTGATTACCTCAGACTAAATGCATAAATAAACTGATTGAATTATGGTTAATATTCTATTTTTAACGGATATTTTAAAAAATCCACAAAATTCATTTCTTTCTTCTTAATAAATAACTCTCAATTTTAACAGGTTTTAAAACCAGAATGACACACTCCTTAAAAATGCTATCTATTTCTAACTGAACCCTCAGAACTGGAAAGAAAAGAATTCTTAATATCAATCATAAACAAATAAAGCATCAAGCCAATTTAAAAATAATAATTCTGTAAAAAAATAACATATATTGGTTGGCCTTGTTCTACAACACAATGATAAAAATGGTTAAATATTACGTAGTGTGCTTTACTAAATTCTTTCTTTTTTTAAAATGACCATGTAGTTATCTATATAGATTCAGTAAGAATCCATACCTCCTTCTTATAGATAAATCTAATTTGTAACTATGACCACACCGAAAGTTTCATTTAATTAGGCATGACCATTAAGGGATAAGGACTTCATTTCACATGTAGAACTGATACCTAAAAGGCCTCCCAGGAACCCGCTTGGTATCCGCTCTACGGCTTAGGCAATTCCAGCCTCAGGGCTGTAAACACTATGAGCTCCTGGCAGGTCAGGAGCATTAATAAACATGGGATCTCAGAGAAAGAGGATACCTTACAGCTATAAGTCCTACAGGTAAAACCTGGTACAGGTGAGTCACATGGTTCTTGGTTCCTAATCTAAATAGAACTAATAAAGAGAATAACATATTTCTGACACTCAAAAGTAAATGTTAACCTCAGGGTCTTTACAAAATCCTCTCAGAGCAGACAGAAATTACCTCTGAAGCTTGAAGTTCTCTAGTTTTGTTAACGATACAAAGGCCTTTATATATTAATCAACATCTCTTATTAACTATGTAGATCAACTTGCTGAACAAAAGATCAAACTAAGACACTAATCACTAGCTCAGGGAGAAAGTTATGTGGCTGAAACTGTCCTTAATGGCAGGAACGTGACCACAAGGAGGGACTGTGGAAGCAAGAACTGCCACTTTGTCTTGCTTCTTGTATCACTAAGCACCTCACATGCCAAAGTAAACAAAGGAAAACAAAAAATAAACACTAAACAAACAAAAAGTCCACTTTGTCCTCTGGAATGTAACAAAAAAAACTTGGTCACTCTCATTGGTTCTGGTTGCCCAAATAATAAAACCTTGACTATTTCTCACAAACCTGGACTCCCTAACAAAACATTTTTATCCCAAATCCTAGTTATGCTGATGTCTGAAGACAGTTCTCATCTTTGTGGATTTGATAATCATTTGAGAAAGTTGCTGTTTTATAATCATGAACAGAACAACGTAAACTTAATAACTGGTAATTTTACAAGTTTTCTCTCCCTTTAAATACCTGTTGCGTTTTTATTTGGTGACTTCCTTGTATTCTCAGCAAATAAAATTTTCCTTTCTAAATGCTTCCAGTTTTGAGTCATCTTTGACAATAGTTATTGGCACACACATGAATAATAAATATTCTTTGGATGAAAAAGTAAATGAAGAGCTGAACTTTGTCTCAGAAGAGCCAAGTCTAGAAATGGCATTTGCAAAAGCTACCATCTCAACAACCCAAAGAGTAAACATTTCCTTATGCAATATAATGGGCAGGCTTTTGCAAATAATGTTAAAATTTTTTTCTCCTGATTTAACTTAGTGACAAACTCCTTTTACAAATATCAAGATAAACAGGATGGTACACTTCTTTCTCTCTCTTCACCTAGACTCTTATGTGTTAATAATCAAACTTCTATGTGATGAGTGAGCATGATACACATGAACTGGGGATTGAAGTTTCTTTTGAAAAGTCATTATTTACATTGCCCATCTATTCAAAGCCAGGATATTTTTCTTAGAACACATGTATTTTTAATTCATAAACAAATAACAAAAACAAACACTACTTACTGGATCAAAGACCAACATCCTGCAAAGGAGATGAACAGCTTCATGTGTAGCCTGGCTAGACAGGGTATAAAGTACAGGAAGAGATGGCTGTGAAAAAATAAAGAATTCACATATGTGAGTGAGTCTTTGTGTAAGCAGATATGGAATACAGCCAATTTATGACAAGGTAAGCACCCAGCTCAAAAGATGTTTGCAGATAAATCTAAACTCAAAAAGAATGCGTATTCCCTTCATTATCCAGTCTTCAAAAGCAACAGCTGTCATTGACTTCCAGTAGTATATTTTATATTGCATGATGACCCATTGTCGGTCAGAGCACAGAAGAGCCTATGAAAAATGAAATCTAATCCCATAAATATGGAGCTCCTGTTAGCCTTATATTGTAAATGCTCTGGCAAGAAGGGAAGACCAAACATGCCTAGGGGTGGGAGAAAAGATTTAAAAGCTTGGCCACAGGCAAAGTTAAACGTGTAAATTGTGCAAAGTAAGCATATGAACTATGTCTTGAGGCAACATTACCATAAAGTTGCTAAAACAGTAGTCCTAAAGTAGCTATAGGATACTCAGGAATTTACAGAATCTTCTAAGAAAGTATGTCACTGCTTCTGCTGGTTCCACCTAGACTGCATATCTAACCCTCCTGCACTGTGGCAGTGAGATGGCTCTGAGGACCTGAGAAGCCGCAGAGCTTATACAGCTTGTTTCACTGCTCGGAGAGCCAGGGGCCAGAGCAAGTGACTGGCCTCACTGCTCAGTCTCCCCAACAGCAACACTAAAAGGTCTCCTTGTATCTCAAACACAGCCTCAGAATCCTGCTATGACAACTATTAATATCAAGTATTTTTACATATTTGCCTCCTTCCACCAAAGCCATGTAGGGAAAACCAACAAGATCAGGAGGTTAATTATTCACTTTCAGAAAACCTGAAGTTGTCTTCAGGATCGAGGAGTAATAGAGGTAAGATGAGATGGGGGTTCTAGTTCACCAACTAATTAGATAAATTAACATGTGTGAATCTCAGTATCTTTACGTATAAAATGAGGTTGGACTACATGATCTCTGAAGTTTACCTTAGGTCTAAAGTTGTATGAGACTTGATAAGATTACTACAGATAAAAAGCATTATGTGCACGGAATCCATAGATAGTTGGCATTCAAATATTTGTTGACCAACTTGCTATTCCTTGGTACATTTATTTATTTATTTAAAGATTGGCAACTGAGCTAACAACTGTTGCCAATCTTCTTTTTTTTTTTCTTTCTGCTTTTTCTCCTCAAATCCCCCGGTACATAGGTGTATATTTTAGTTGGGGGTCCTTCTAGTTGTGGCACGTGGGATGCTGCCTCAGCATGGCTTGATGAGTGGTGTCAAGCCTGCACCCAGGATCTGAACCAGCGAAACCCTGGGCCACTGCAGCGGAGCACGCAAACTCAACCACTCGGCCATGGGGCCGGCCCCTCCTTGGTACATTTATATGTTTTCAGATAGAGAAGTTATTTCTTGTTAAAAATATGTAAGTCTATGGTAGCTCTGAAATTTCTGTATTAGTCAAGATAAAGGTATGTCTGCAGAGACTGTGGGGAAGAGCTTCTTACTTAAACTTAACTTACATATATTTTCCCAGAGAATTTTTTTATTGTGTAAAATGAAGTAATTTGATATTCTTGAAAGATGCTGATTCTTAGTTTGACTGTGAATAGCTGTCCTCTTTTTCACTGGCTTGTGTACGCTGGCAGCCAGATTCCAGTCAATTTATACTGACCAAAATGTCTCACCATAAACATTTTTTCCTTTCTACTCGCAAAGTGAATTTACCCCTCATGCTATTTTTGTGGTGGAGGTATGTTATAGCATAGGGAACGGAACTCTGGAATGAGTACTAGAAGATGTGAGTTCAAACTCCAACTTTGCCCTCACCAGACTCGGGTAAGTAACTTGACCCTGGCTTTCTCATATAGCAGAGTGCACCAATACAGCTCTGCCTGCCTACCAACATCATTACTAATCATCTAACATCCACCAAATGTCAGGCCCTGGGCTAGGTGTTGGGGCAACAAAGACGAATAACATCTCTTTGGTAGGTGAGGAAAACATACAAACAAGCAGTTCTAGAGGCCAGTGAACGGAGGATAGAGAACAAATTAGAAAGCAAAATTTGTAAGACTTGAGGATAATGGGATATGGGACGGGGAGCTCGTGAAAATCAAATGGGTGGATGTTAAGGCTACCTGAGATTTAACCCCCCCCCAATTTTATCTTTCTTTACAGAAATACACTTCAACACACACACTAAAAATAAGGCAAGGCTGATTTAAAAATCTAGGCTTCATTTCAGTCTAGAACAGTCATATTATAGGCTTTCTCCTCGTCTGTGTTTATATGCATGCTAAAAAAGGCACAGAGAAAACAACAGTTCAGTCATGCCAATACTGCTGCAGAAAGATAACCATTAATAATTTAGTTTCTGGGCCAGCCCTGTGGCCGAGAGGTTAAGTTTGCACACTCTGCTTCGGCAGCCCAGGGTTTTGCTGGTTCGGATCCTGGGCACGGACATGGCACTGCTCAAGCCATGCTGAGGCAGCATCCTACATGGCACAACTAGAATATGCAACTATGTAGTGGGGGGGCTTTGGGGAGAAGAAGAAGAAGAAGAAGAAGAAGAAAAAAAGAAGATTGGCAACAGTTGTTAGCTCAGGTGCCAATCTTTAAAAATTTTAAAATAACAATAATAATTTAGTTCCTAGGATTGGCTCCACAGGAAAGATGCTGCATTTCTAACTCCATTTTCTTCCACTCTAATACACCAGCCATTATGGTTGGAACCAGTTGGGCCCAGGGTATCAGAATTAGACAAGAAGTTTATATTTTTCTTTTTCTGTTTTTAAAGATTGGCACCTGAGCTAACATCTGTTGCCAATCTTTTTATTTATTTTTCTTCTTCTCCCCAAAGCCCCCTAGTACATAGATGTATCTTCTAGTTGTAGGTCCTTCTGGTTGTGCTATGTGGGATGCCACTTCAGCATGGCTTGGTGAGTGGTGCCATGTCCGCAGCCAGAATCTGAACTGGTGAAACCCTCGGCTGGTGAAGCAGAGTGTGGGAGCTTAACCACTGGGCCACGGGGTTGGCCCCAAGAAGTTTATATTTCTTATCAAGTGCAATTGAATCAATTTGAATAGGAGAAAATTAGAATGCTTAGAAATATGCCCTAAATATCTCCTTTGGAAAAAAGTTTTTGCCAATTCCTCCAACATTCACACACATTACCTTCCTCCTTTAAAATATACCAGTCCATTTTCTGTTGTTCTGCAAGTTTATAAGTCACTTAGCAATGCAGGAGTGAGTGAGTGCCAGTGCTGAAGCATGAGAGGAAGCGTTATAAAGAAAGCTCTTTCAATGACTGTGATGAACTGTCAGTGAAATGAAGCAATGATGAGCTTCTAGACTCGGGTGAGAGGCCCTAAATGACATGCCACAGTCATCAACAAGCCAACAGCAGAGTGCTGGTCACTGCAGTAGTTGGCCAGGCCGTGCAGGTCCTGTTAGATGTTCCTGTTAGTTTTCATCTGGCAGCAAAGAAACTGTGATCATCAGTCAACAAAGTTAATTGAGTATGAACAATGCATAGCGTACTATAGTAAGCACTTTGGGGATATATAAAAGAAACCCCAACCTGAAAAATAAGAAATTTGAACTGAATGAACTAAGATACTCTGATTCTATTAACTGTAAGATAGGGTTCCTGCCAGGAGATAGGACTATTTTCACCTTAGTGAAAATATTTTATCTATTTCTAACACAATTAGCTGAGAACAATCTGAGGAAAAATGAAGAACTAAACCTTATAAGAGATGAACAAAAGAACTAAGGACTGATAATAGGCTTTTCAATCCTATCAACAGGTCAATGCCTCAACAAAAATCTACCTGAATAGATACTTGGGCCGTTGCAACAAAGATTCCCTTCATCCAAGATTTTGAGTTGTAGAAGAGACAAATAAAAATACTGTACAGTGTTTTTGCCTGCCCAGCATTCCCTGACCTTTAGGGAACCACTCCCTTGTCACTTTCAAATCAAGTAGTTTGTCTGGGCTTGCTATCAGTCTCCCAACACCAAGGATGGGCACCTGACCCACGCCTGGCCAATCAAATGATATACTCCCCTGAGCAACATGACTGGATCCAGGATGGGCACAAGGTTTAAAACAGGTAAGGGACAGAGAATGGAATGGCTAACCCAACACATACCTCTAATACTCTTCTCCCTTATCTACTTTTATTATATGGGATAGAAAACACTTTTTTTTTAGTCTGTCTTGCTTTTGGGAGGCCACATATTACACAGTTCTGGATAATGACTTGTAAGCAGAAGTTTGCTAGGCATGCTTCTGGGAAAACTTTTGCTGTCTGGATAAAAGGGACAGATATTTCTAGTGCTCCCTCTTTCCTCCATTCTCTTGCTTTGAATGAGGATATGATCTCTGGACAAGCTACATCCATTTTGTGACCATGAAGTGCTAAGCAAGAGAGTATGAAGTCAACATTCTAAAGATGACAAAGCAGAAAGAAAGAAAGAAAATAACTAGATCCTTGATGACGTAATTGAGCTGCTATACCAGCTCTAGGCTGCCTACCTCTGAACTTCGTGATTCGACGAAAAAAATGAACTCCCATTTCTTTAAACCACTATAACCTAGATTTTCTATTACTCATCAAGAAACACGTTTCTAAGTGAATCAAAGACCTTCCAAATGTTTTTTCTGGATCTATTTGGGAAAGCTCTTTCCCAAAGGATTCATACGCTAGTCAAACATAGGCCTGGACTGCTGGTTCCACTTTTGCAAACACATGGGGGAAAGCCTGTCTGAAAATGAAACCAGTACACAGGAAAACAGAACAGAAAACAGAGTCAGATTCCTGGCATGGAACATCACTTGACTGCCTGAATCCAACAGGGCCTGAAGTCAATTGTAGCTCAAGACTTTTCAGCTATATCAGCCAGTAAGTTCTCTTTTTTGGCTTAAGTCAGTTTTAACTGAATTTCACTGGAAAGAGTCCTGACTGACACACCACATGGAAGTATGTATATTAATCAACTAATACAAGTAAGTTAATTTGAGGCAGTAATCTGTGACTTTAAGAAGATAGCCAATTAGGTTCTCCTTCTGTGTGTATATATATATATATATATTTTTTTTTTTTTTAAAAAGTCCCAGCAAACAATAGCACATATTTCTGTTTGTAAATATATGTAAATAAATGCATAGAAAAACATGCCTGAAAAGATATTATCAAATTAATCCAGGGGACTGGGATGGCATCAGAGGTAGCTAAGGATGACTAACTCTCTGTAAACTTCTTTTTACACGTACTCACATATTACTTGTGTATATACAAATGAAATTAAAAAACAAAAACAAAACAATCTGCTGCGAAGGTGTATGTGTCAGGCAGTGTATAGTGGCTGAGAACACAGGTTTTAGAATTAGAGAAATCTACTTTTGAGATCTGGCTTATGACCTTAAGCATATTATTTAACCTCTGTAACCCCTTATCTCCCATCTGTAAAAACGAACAATAAATGGTACATTATAGTGTCAGTCTAAGAAGTGGTTAGGACAATGACTAGTACACAGCAAACTTTTAACTATTGTTAGAAATGATTATTATAAGTAGTAAAGTGGTTATTTCCATCTAACTTTGAGTAGCTACTTAAATGGGAACTACTTGAAAGAAGCTTAGTTTTTCTTTTTATAGTCCAAACTCAAGAACTTGTATTAAAATTTTAGCAATCTAACTCCTATATTAAGTAATTTAGAATAAGTATCTTAAGATACAGCTTGTCCCCTGAAGACCTCCAATTAGCTTAAGCAGCTTCACTGAGGATTACCAGGAGTCTTTTCTAAAAGTTAGAGGTTCTTTCTGTGTGCGTGCATTTTAATTTCATGTAATTAGTAATGTGTTATACATTCTGCCTTGTTCATAAGCTTAAAGAGAATTCATCTTAAATTTTTCTATAGGTTTTTGTAAAGAACTTTCATCATGGTAATACATAAAAAGGATCGAACCTTATCTAATGCCTTTTCTGCATCAATTGAGATAATCATGATTTTTCTCACTTAAAATGTCAAAGTATATTAATAGATTTTCTGCAGGTGAACCATCTTTGCATTCCTGGGATAAACCCCACTTGATCATAAGGATTATTTTTTTTAAAAATTATAAGCTATATCTATTATTTTAGAGTGATAACTTTAATTGTTAATATTTATTAAATGTTTAGAATGCCAAACACTAGTCTATGCTCTCCTTACATGCACTCTCTCTTCATCATTATAATAATTTAATGAGATAGGAACCATTTTTATTCCCATTTTACAGATGAATGAACTGTGGCACATGGAGGTTAAGTAATTTTCCTGAGGTCACAAACTGAGTTACTAGTAGAGCCAGGATTCGTATTCAGTCTGTCTGAAAATGGTACTGTACAACTCCTGGTACTCCATTCAACATGTTGTGCAGTGTAGTGAGCCTAACACTGATAGCCTACACTCTTAATCACTACAGTCCAGAGAAACATAAGCAGAGTAGGTATCTGGGGCAGGGCACTGAGCTAAGCATTATGCCCGTTGCAGAATAGTCATAATACACAGAACTACATAGCTATATTATACATATTGGATTGGGGACCAAATTAATCTTTTAAAGTTAAAAAAAAAATTTAAGTGGCTACATTCTAAATCTGTTTGTGTGTGGGTGTGTATGTGTCCTCCAATCTCAGCTCTAAATGGCTATAACATGAATGGAGATACTGGCAAGGAGCTCCTAACAGTTCTAGGTACTTTTGCCATAAGCATCTTTGCCACAAACATTTCTACCACATAACTAATTGGCCGTAAGGCAATTTTGCCATAAAAGATAAAACAATGAAAAATAAGATAAAAGAAAGACATTAAGGACATAATGAAATATGTAGCACATATCTGGACTACATTTAAATGTTCCATCACATGCCCAGTCCTCATATTTCACCAAATCATCCAAGCCAGATTCTATGCCAAATACCAAAATTCTGGCCACCTCATGTTCTCCACTATCAAACAGTAAAAAATTCTCACAAAACTTATACTCATCAGGAATCACATAGCCATTTCTTTTTCTTTGGTCGGAGGACAGGAGGAAGCTCTTGATTATTCTTTGCCTCCAACTTCTAATATTGCATGATAAATTTGGTAAAGACAGCATTAGAGAACAAGCTGTTATATCTAAATTAGTTAATGATAATTAATACTCTTGAAGACTGCTGTGAATGACTTGCCATAGATTGGTAAACTTTTGGTTTTGATGGGTGGGAGGGATGACTGTGCTCATGAAGGATTTGCAAACTGGTATGTTATCATTTTCCAGTATAGAATGCAATCTGGCTTTACACTCTCTTATTTCACACTTAAGTTTTATCACCGTTTTTCTAGTTGAAACCAAATTGTCAACCAGTTATTTTAACTTTTATGGCAAAATTGCCATATAGCCAATTAGTTATGTGGTGAAAATGCTTGAGGCAAAAATGCTTGTGGCAAAGATGTCTATGGCAAAAATGCTTATTGCAAAAAATACCAGACACGGCTACAGTTCTGGCAAACATAGTGGACACGGTTGCCAACAGGCTAACAAGAGGCATATAAGACATGCATCATGGCCTAAGGGAAGAAGTAGTGAGCGGGAAGGGAAAATGTAGACCCTGACTGATGGCTTAAGGAAAGAGCTTCAAGGGTCTGTGAACTTGACAGCAGTGGTGGTATAATGATTAACTAGCAAATGTAGATAAAAAACTGAATTTCCATACTGGGGGAAAAATGGAACCAAGTAATATGCTAGGTTCATTTACATTTAATTATATATAGTAGGTTTAACTTATTCTATACAAATCAACCTGGCTTAGTGTTCAAAGACCATGAACACCTGCCTAAGGAGACCATTTCCAGCACTGGTTAAAAGCTGTCTAAAGACGAGACTTTAAAGTCCCTGCAAAGCATTTCTAGCCTTTGAGCAGAAATGGTCTCCTAGTTAGTTTTACCCCATCGGTCTTCTGTTCAAAATCAAAATATTCCAACGCCAAGACTAGCCAGAGCTACCCCTAATCGTGGTGCTCTCTTAAGGCCATCACTAAACACAGTGAGAAGCAAAATGTTAAACTCTAAGAGGCATTACTTTTAAGAGGCCAATTCATGTAAAAATGTACCAGAAAGGATTATGCTAAACATCTTAACCTATTTAACTAGTTAAATAAATATGGAACTTTAAATTTTCCTTTCTTTCCTCCTTTGTTCTAGACAATAATATATTTACTATTTTTTACTTAATTGAAAGTTCTAGTTATCAGATTTTCAAAATTTCTGGTAGAAAAAGGACTCACTTGCCAGGAGTACTCAAAGGAGCACACACTGACTTTTGGTGCAGTAAGTTATATTTTCAGGCTGTTCTGGACAGCAGGCAGGAAACCCCTTAGGAAGTCTTGCTCTCTTGAGTGTGTTTAGCGATTCTTTGACATGAGAGTTAGCTGGCAACCAGTCGCAATAATAGTTAAAATTCCTCTAGAAGTGGGAGGGTGGCACCAGGGTGTCTGATCTTCAACACTTTTCATCATTGGCTACCTTTAGCCAGGCAAGATTTACTGACCTAAAGAGGTCAGTAAAAGAGGAAAACTATTTTGCTACTTCGAAGGACATATTTACCATGAGGTGTTGATAAATTAGTTTAATATTCCCAAGACTGGCCAATAAACAGATCATAATCTTTTTAGTTCCTTCTACAATAGAGAACCTCTTTCTAGGTTAAGACTTACTGTGCTCTTCTAAGGGTGTTAGCGCCTCATATTATTTTATTTTAGTTCTAAACTCAATGCAAGAGCAGGATGTAACCAGCAGGCGGCTATGTAAAATACTAGCATCTACATCTCTATTTACTAGTTTGGGCTGGTGCTAGAAGAAAACATGCTTTACCCACTGCCCTTCATGCCTGTGAAAAGGGAAGCTCTGGAGTCACACTAGAATGACAGAAAGGGGATGGCAAGGCCTTGACCAAATGTTTGGCTGGTAGTTTGAGAGGAGTATCCAACTTGGTCTGTCATTTGGTCAATCAATCATATCAATCAGATCTTGTAATGATCAATCAGATCATCTAAATGCCCAATTTAAAAGAAAACAAGGCAAAGCCCAGGAAAACTAGTTGCTGAGTCTTCTTGTTAAAGCCTTCTCTGTTTCCGTTTGTTGTTCCTAGGAAAAGTATTCTCCTTACTCACTCTTCACATCATTAAGCTGTTTTGTCCAAAGGAGATTAGGAAAGTGCTTCTAAAAAATGCTGCTAAATGAACAGGGTGGAGATAAAAACCATCTTGTCTTTCTCAGCAGTGACTTGGCTGGTTGCAAGTAATATTGATCAGTGCAAATCTGGCAATCTCTCTTCATACTTCTAACACCATTCACATCTGATTCTGTGTTAGTGGCAAGAGTGCAATAGAAACAGCTTCACATTCCTGGCTGGAATAAGAGATAGCAGGCATTTTGGCTCAGTATTTGGAAAGGACATCTTGATAGACGTGTACTAGGTTATGGCACTAAGGTTGAAGCTTCACCCCCAGTAACTCCTCTTAGACAAAAAAACAAAGAGACAAAAAGCCAGGGGTCATTTATTATCAAAGGTGCTAAAATAAAATTTCTTCTCAGATAGCACTGGGAATTACCATATTTTATTTGGTTTTACAAATATATAGCAATTTCCTAATTACGGCCATGACATAAAAATATAAATAAAATCTACAAGTAATGTTTTCGTTTAACAATTCTCAATTCATTATTCCATTGGAAGGGAAATCCTGCCAAACAGATGGTTACCAAATGCAGATTCCGCCCCCTTTACCTGTTTATGAGGACCCCTGAGTATGTGTGCCTTAGCGCCTTCACAAGCCGTCCTCATTGCTTCCAGTGATGGTGTGCCCAAGAGATCCGTGATCAAATCCAACTTCAAGGAAACATGAAATACAGGTGGATGGTAAGCTCATGGAAACAATTTTTCATTACTCTTAAAATCATAGCATTAGAGATGAGGACCAAATGGGGGGGTGGGGCGGAACACTTTAAGGCAAGCTCCAGATTAACTGATAGGAGTCTCTACTTTCACTTTCTGGACTATTAAAAAAACAGAAAAATGTTTATTAGGAATCCACACGATAGAAATACAGAAAGTATGTTTTGGCAAGCATGGCCTTCTAAGGCTATAGTAGTTTAGGAGTCTGTACCTACCTGCCCTGAGGTCTTGATACCATAGCTATCTATGATTCTTGCAGAGGTGAACTGCTCTTTTGCTTATGGCTAATGACTGTCCTTTTCAAACAGTTAATGAATGGATTCTGATGCTTCAAACAGATTCAGGATCATCAAGAAGCTAATCCACAAATCAGCCACCTGTGATTTAGTACATACTCAGAACACTCACACCTGAAATGAAAGCTCAGCTATCAATGTTTGGGCCAGTACACACACTTTACATTTTAGTTATGCTAGAAATCTCCTACATTGGCAGAAAACTGTGGTACTTAGAAATCTATGACACTGCATAAGGCCACATTTAGCTAGCTGGGCACAATAAAAGAGACCAATAAAAATGGTCTTCTCTTCCAGCCACAACTAGAAGGACCCACAATGAAGAATATACAACTATGTACCAGGGGGCTTTGGGGAGAAAAAGGAAAAAACAAAATCTTAAAAAAAAAAAAAAAAAGGTCTTCTCACAAACAAGTCTTTGTAGGCAGCAAACTACTGTAACAATTTTCTATAGTGCTACAATTGTTCTAACTTCATAACTAATCAGCAATAACATTTCATTCGGATTCCTCCAGGATGGAGAATTCTCACTAGAGAATACTTCTTTTCCTGGTTCTGGGGTTGCCAAATATAAAGTACTATTCTCTGCACTTATCTAAACCATGGGGTAGCCCTCAAAATCACTGCCCTCCAGCCTAATGGAGATACTTGAGAAGCTTGTTTTCTATAGAAGTAAAGATTTCCTTACAAAGCTTTTTGGGAAAAGGGTGTTGGTGATACTTTTGGACCTCTAACAACTACACTAAAGGCAGAAGGAAAGGACTGGCTCATGAAAACAAAGGGAAACATTCAGATAGTTGTCTAAAATAGGTCAGATCCATGGATGAGAAACATTTTTATGAAGTCTGCTGGTACTACAGTACCTAGGGTATTTATTTCTCAAAGACATACAGAAAATGGTACAGAAAATAACTATGTCCATTTAGAAGTTAGACTCTTGTCCCATTTTACATCTTGATTTCTCACCCCAAAATACACTGAAGATAGAGTGAGTTCTCCTTCAATGGCTACGTCAGACTGGCAAACTCAAGACCTACGTACTTCTCTAGAAAATGAGATATCTGAATCCCATTCCAGTTGTTTCACATGTTCCTTTATATATTCATTTCAGCAGCAACTCAAGATCTTTGTTCAATATATGGAATTTGAACAACCATTTAATTTTTACTTAAGCTTTTCTGCCAGCTTATTATGTCCAGATTTGATAGTTTTACAGGTAAGTCTGTTAAACTCTAATTTCTAAATTGAACAGTAAAGTAGATACTGTCAATAGTACCCAACATTAGATTACATATGATAATTTTTTATCACCAGGATTGATTTTTAAGATGCATATTTTTAAAAAGTAGACTTTGAATGTATAGCAGAGAAATAAATTTAAATGTTGATTATAGCATATATAGTTCCTAATGTATCGGTTAACGATTCTTTGTAGAAAGAGCATAAAAGAAATGATTCCATTTTTGGTCAAGTGCATGAATTATTTACAAAGATACACAGTAGTCAGGGTGATCTTTTAAATGTGATCAATCAAATCTTAACACTCCTTTGCTCCAAATCCTCAAATAGCTTTCCATCACACTTTGGATAGAATAAAATCCAAAATCCTTCTCAGGTCACCATGGTTGGGCTCTTTCTCTCTCTCTGACCTCCTCTCATATGTCCTCTTCCTTGATCATGCCATCCCTCCAACACGCCACTCTTGTTCCTGCCTCAGAGGTTTTACTATGCTGGTTGTCTCTTTTCCTGGAACACTCTTTCCTAGTATCTTTCTCCCTCATTTCACTGGGGTCACTCCTCAAATGTTATCCCTTCAGAGAATTCTTTAATATTGCTCTGTTCCATCATCATTCTCTAGCCCTAACCTGGTTTAATTTTTTCTTCATAGAATTTATCATTAGTTGAGATTATATTTATTTGTATACTTATTTTCTCTCTCTTGTGAATGTTTCACAAAGGCAAGAACTAAGTTTGTCTTATTTACTGCTGTATCCCTGGCATCCTGGCACACCACCACCATCATAATTGCTAACATTTGCTGAATGCTCACCATGTTCCAGGTCTTACTTTCAGCTTTACTACTTCATTTAATCTGCACAAAAATCCTCAGAACAATTTAACTTGCTCAAGATTTAAAAGATAGTAAGTGGGAGAGCTAGGATTTGAACCCACCAATTTGATCCTACAGTCTGAGCTCATTTTTACATTATTTTCATGCAAACAGAAAATACGTGTAGTAATGAATTAGCTATAAAGGCAAACAACGCACATGAATGGTTTCTTAAACTACATTTTAATCAGCTTCTGATGTTCTCTGCTATATTTAAATATTTTAGCCAAATAATAAAGGTTGGAAATGTTTCTAAATGTTCAGATTTAAAGAAATCAACGCTCAAAATTTATATTCTAAGCATAAAGTATATTAAGTCACCAAGTACATTTTCAAGTCAGACCCATTCAGGTATAAAGAAGAGAGGCCCTCTAACAACTGAAGATTATACCTGTGCAAATTGTTACAGCAGAGTCCGCTGCTATGCATCAGTGCATGTAATAAAGTCAACACTCCCTCTAATAGGCTCGTAAGTTACAAAATGAATCTCTCTGTAATATTCAACTTCATAACTTTCTGAATTTTAAGTGAACCTGAATTCGCTAAAAGCAATTCAGTAAAATGAATAAGCCCAAGACATGTGTGCAAGATGGTTTTTCCTTTAAATCTGTAATAGAACTGAAAGCTACTAAAGCCTGAAGTGAAATCATACCTGCTGAATGGGACTCTGTGCCTGAAACAGTATTCTTCGTCCTAGTAGTTCTGCAAAGATACATCCGACAGACCAGATGTCAATAGCATTGCTGTAATGACGGCTGCCCATCAGGATTTCCGGAGCCCGATAATACTGAGTAACAACTTCCTGAGTCATATGACGAGATTCATCTAATTCTTCCACTCTGGCCAATCCAAAATCACAAATCTAAACAGAAAAGATTATCAAAATATTGTCAAATAGACAAATATATTTAAAAATGGAAAAGTAAAACAAAAAAAACAAAAAATGAAGATCTTGATAGACTTCTAAACTTTGAAAAGCATTCAATAATACGGGTAGAGTAAATTTGTGTCAATACAGTAGTTGCCTCCCCTTATCCACGGTTTTCGCTTTCTGTGGTTTTAGTTACTCGAGGTCAATCCGAAAATATTAAATGGAAAATTTCAGGAATAAGCAATTCATAAGTTTTAAATTGCATGCCATTCTGAGAAGCATGATGGAAATCTCCTGCCAACCCACTCCATCCCACCCAGGACATGAATCATCCTTTTGTCCAGTATATCCAGGCTGTATATGCTACCCGCCTGGTAGTCACTTAGTAGCTGTCTGGGTTATCAGATTGACTGTGTGGTATTGCAGTGCTTGTGTTCAAGTAACCCTTATTTCACTTAATAATGGCCCCAAAGTACGAGAGTAGTGATGCTGGCAATTTGGATATGCCAAAGAGAAGCCATAAAGTGCTTCCTTTAAGTGAAAAAGTGAAAGCTATGGATTTCATAAGAAAAAAACCATATGCTGAGGTTGCTAAGGTTTATTACAGTATAGTTATAATTGTTCTATTTTATTATTATTGTTCTTAATCTCTGACTGTGCCTAATTTATAAGTTAAACTTTATCATAGGTATGTGGGTGTGGGAAAAAACAGTATATATGGGGATCAGTACTATCTGTGGTTTCAGGCATCCACTGCAGGTCTTGGAACAGATCCCCCATGGAGAAGGGGGGACTACTGTATATAATTTGACCTTATTTGTATGAGAGGGAAGAAAAATCTCAAACTTCCATATTTCAAGATAAAATAATGTATCTTAAAAATATGCTTCTCATCTTTAATCTGTTTTCAATTGATAACTAAACCAAAAAAACCAGCTGAATGCATATTTCTAGGTTTAATGTAAAAACAAAGCTATCTATTTTCAAGGCTATCTTATTGAGGGAGATATTATAAGAAAAAAAAGATATATCTTGAAGACTTCCTAAACTATGTTCATTCTCTTTATGGAATACATATAGAAAAATTTCTCTAAAGCTATGGGTTTCAAACTGAGTCCTGGTGAATCCAATTCTGAGGAGGTACTTCAGGAGTTCCATAAACATTTTACTTAAACTCCACATCTATCTATCTATTTAAAATACTAATTCATAGCCAAATGTTTGAATATGTCAAAATACAACACTGTAGAATAACAATGCTACTAGGTTCATTCATTTTTTCATGCCATAAATATTTAATTGAGGGCTTGTTATATTTTAGACAGTATGCTAGAACCTGGAGACATAACAGTAAATGAGAAAGGCTGGTTAATTTATGTGCAGACCTAGGAATAAATCTTTTCTTGCTATTTCTGTTTAACTGAAAAGTATGCTGAGGTTGCAAGGTGAGCTATTAGTAAACAGCAGCAGCACACCACCAGCAAGTTCTGCTTATTTTCAGGAATTAAGGTTTTCTTGATACTGGGCAAACAAAAAACAAAAACTGGGAGCACTCAAGATGAGATAAGAGAGTAATGGCCATCTAAAAGCTCCAGCATTCTCACTGATTAACTTTATGAGTCAATATTCTAAGTGGCGAAATAACACTTTTTGTTTGTTTTCTAAGTTGAGTTCCCAGGATGAGATTTTGTTTGAAAAAAGGGTCTGGCAACTTAAAAAAAGTCTGAAAACCACTTCTTTAAAGGAAACAAATTTTATCCCTAATTTTTGGCAATCCTCTCCTTCTGTCTTGAATCTACTACGTCTGGTCACATCAAATGAATCCATGTTTGTATGTGGGGATGAATCAGTACAAAGCAAACATCTTTAAAGCTTAAAACAGAAATAAACATTTCAGACCACACAGAAAAACCATACCAAAAAGGAGAAAAAGCGTAAGCTGTTTATCAAATCCTCTATCAAAGGCTAGTGTTCAAATAACACACAAAATTTAAAAACTCTATTACTTGGCCATGAATTTTTTTTTTGATATCTTTTAAAACAAAACAAAACCAAAGGAAAGAACTTAAATCCTCTTTCCTATATATTTCTTGTATTTATATTATAAAAAAACTAACCACCCACCCGACAACAAACGTTTTCTGTTATAAAGCAAGTCCTTTGTTAAAAACATCAGTCTGATCTGGAGTCATTTTTGGTCATTTATCTGGAAGACAAGCTAAACTCAAAGTAAGAAGTTCATATGATCAGATGACCAAAACAATATTGAGATTTCCAGCAAAATTATCCATTTTGTGCTTAATAGGAAACAAAATATATTCACAATATGAAAGCATACTAGTTTAAAAGAAATGTTTTATCCAACACATGGATAAGGAGAACAGATTAGTGGTTACCAGAGCAGAAGGGGGTGGGGAAAGGGTGAAAGGGCTAAGGGGCACATATGTATGGTGACAGATAAAACCTAGACTATCGGTGGTGAGCACAATGTAGTCTATACAGAAACTGACATATAATAATGTACACCTGAAATTACACAATGTTATAAGCCAATATGGCCTCAATAAAACAATCAAATAAAAAAAGTTTTATTATAATTATTTTTGATGAATTTGTACATTTGAAAAGAGAGAGTTAGTGTCCACAGCCTGGCGCTCTACTGTGGCTTTTAAAAATAGGCTGCTAAGACAAGTCAAAGGAACTGAACAAAATTTCAATTTGTCCTGATCTGTGCATTGTTTATTCCATAAATGACATTTTCCTTTAGTTACTCATTTATACAGTCAGAGGTTACAATATCATAACAGATGATTTGAAAAATGGACTTCAAGCAGTTAACGGCAGCAAGCATGAGAGGTTCTATACAAAATACTTCGTGAAGTTCTCCAAGTTTTTATTTATCTTTTTAAAATTAAAATGGATTATGATGATAGGTTGTAGCTCTCTTTAAAATGTACAAAGGTGGCAGGGGAATGAACTCAATGACCTATAGAAAGAATATTTACATTAGTGGATTTGGGGAACAATTAATTTCTCTGTGGGAACAAAAGACTAAACTATAATAGTTGTTTTCAGCGAAAATATGAAAAATAGGGTTTTTTAATATATCTAGAGTTAAAACAGGAACAGAGTTCTTCAAGGCTATTATGAAGGGAGAATTTTTATTCAAAAGCAGTATAACACACCAGCTTTTAAAGAAAATTGGCCCACAGTTTAAAGCAAGCATTTAAAATAAAAAATGAAGTTAATATACTTATATACTTAGTTTTAATATTTAGTCTAACTGCCAACAAACTAAGTAATAATGACAATCTTGATTACTTTAAAGTAGGCAACATTTAAAAAAGTTTTTTTCTTTTCAAGTTTGAAATGTTAAGAATATTTACTTAATATAATACTGTAGCCCCTCATAAAATAGAGGAATTTTCATTTGCTTACACAGAGATGACACGGCTCTAGGAAGGACCTTAACTCTAATTTCTATGATGGGGAAAAGATGCTGGGCCTCTCACTAGTTAGGAGTTCTGCTAATACAAATATCTCTCTGAGATGGAGAAATGCACATATGTGGATTTTTCTATTTGTGAGCCACTCGAACAAAAGACAATGGGATCGGGGTGGTACTGGGGTAAAAGCAAAATTGAAACTGACAATTTGAGATTTCGGGGCTGCTAACTATACTTAATCCTGTAATCAATTCGCCTTCAGAGGAATAACTGGGGATTGGCTAGTATATATGTGGAAATACATTTGACCCTTTTCTGGCTTCGTATTTTCACTTTTAAACGTTTCCACTTCCCTACTTTACTACCTCAGTCAAACAGCATATAAAAATGTTAGCTGTGCAAAAACATGAACAGCCTTCTTAAAAGCCATACTTTCATTCTCATATAAATAGAAGCTTACTGGTCTTCCAATATTTCTTCTGATATACACTTCCTTTAATGATGGAATAATATGGGGAAAAAAATCACCTTCTCTATTCTTCTTTGTAGTCACATTATAACTCCAATTTCAGTGTTTCCGAAAAATCATGAAAAAAGCCAAGATTACAAATTAGTTATTGTCATGACTGATGATACTGCTAGAGAAAACTGGGTTCCTTAATTTTTGGTAAAGTCTTGAAAATAAATTTAACTATTTCTTTCACAAAAACATGTTGTTTCTTAAACTTGCCTTGACATTCTGATTTTTTTCTCACATATTTAAGTAGATTGAAAAGCTACCTTTAGAACACAGTTGCTGTTCACAAGGAGATTCCCTGGCTTAATGTCTCGATGTAAAATGCCAGCTGAATGGAGATATTTCAAACCTGAAATAGCAAACAGATTTAATTGCAGATATTTAATTCCTTTTACTCAACCAATAATTTGGGGAAAACCATAGAAACTCAGAGTACAGGATTTAAAACTGTTCCCTAAATAACTGCACAATGAGCATTATTAAAAGCTTGACTTAGTCCTACCTCAAAAAACTATAATTTTGTTACAGTAAAATAAAGTGTCATCAAAGATTTGCACTATCTAGAGATAATGTCTATAATTCAAAAGATTATTTAGGTTTAAGTATAGATAAGGTTTTTAGGCACTGGATTTAAGGTTGACCATACCAATATCCTTGAATTGCTCATAAGTGTGGCTACTGGAGCTCTGCTATTGATACTTTCAACCTGTGATTCTGAGTTTGCTCCAACAAAATAGTTCCCATTAGCCACCGGGGAGCCTTTCCCCAGACAGATTTTCATTGATGAGACAAATGCAGAAACTTGCCCAGGTTTGTTGGTAGTATTCTCCACCACTGAGAATCAAGAGGGTAATTAATTACTTTAAAAATATTTTTAAATATTAAAAAAAGACTTTTAATATTTTCGCACTGTTGATAAAGGTTACAGCTTCAGGGTTGAATCTTCTGAATAAGATATAGCAAATCAGATTTTTGACAAGTGTAAAAAAAGATCCAATACCTAATATCTTCTCTCCACACCCCCCACCAGAGAATGTCAACAAATCTATGGAAGGCGAACTTTCTAGTTTTAATATTATTCATGTGTTTTAATCCTTTCGGCAGATACTTTTCAATCTTTATAAAGAATGTCTTAATTCTACAAATCCCGTGGGAGAAAAAAGTATTTTGCTAGGTAAGAACACTGTTTCTTTACACAATTCTACATTTGTAATAACAAAATTCTGAAGGACAAACCCGATGGCCAGAAGCAGCTCTAAAAATGTCGGTTCAAATCACTTCTTTATCAAGTCAGTGGTCTTTAATGAGCCAGTCTGGAGAATTATTTAGCTGGCTATTTCAACCAGTCTCCTCCATGCTTTGGCTTTAAGAGTCATTTTGTTTTTTTACACTTGGACTCAGGTATGCTAGCCAACATTCTGACCAGGTTGGCTTGAAGAATGGATCTCATCCCACAGTTACTTTTCAGTTTAGTCATCTGATGCCAGCCACATACTCCTACTAATGGCTGTTTAGTAAAAACTTTGTGACAAACCATCTTGCTTATTTACCTACCCTAGATTAACTCACTCAACTGCCTAATGTATTAGATAGGGCCTTCTCTTACAGTGCTGAAAATAAGAACCATTTGGCCACCCTTAAAAGCCTCTTATTTAACATCAAGTATAGAGATTATTAAATATACCTTGGTTAAAAGAAAAAAGTCTTTAGGGAAAAGGAAAGCCTTGGAAAGTCAGATTAAAGTTCAGATGAGAAGAAAAATATTTCATTTATACAGTGACACAAGCTTTTTCTACAGAAAGAAAATCTTACCTCGCAAAATCTGATAAAGAAAAACTTTGACATGATCTGAGCTGAGTGGTTGAGGAGAGACGATAATTTTGTGTAGGTCACTCTGCATCAATTCTGTGACAACATATCTTGAGGTCTTAAGTTAAGGAGAGTTCAGAGAATTTAGCCCTCAATCCCCTCAGAGTAGGCACCAGGTCTAAAGAGTAACTTCCATTGTTTTTTTTTTTTTTTTTTAAAAGATTGGCACCTGAGCTAACAACTGTTGCCAACCTTCTTTTTTTTTCTTTATGCTTTTTCTCCCCAAATCCCCCCAGTACATAGTTGCATATTTCTCATTGTGGGTCCTTCCACTTGTGGCTTGTGGGACGCAGCCTCAGCATGGCCTGGTGAGCGGTGCCATGTCCGCACCCAGGATCCGAACCAGGGAAACCCTGGGCCGCCGAAGCAGAGCACATGAACTTAACCACTCGGCCATGGGGCTGGCCCAAATAACTTCCATTCTTAAGGCTAAAAAATGCTTAGGGAAACAAAGCTTCTAGACAGCATGAGAGAGATGAGAATTCCATTATTCACAAGATGAAACATTGCCAAAATTAAAGAATTTACTGTTTAAAAGTTAGCAAAAGTAAACAACCAAGTGCCTTTCCTGTAATTGGCATAATAAGAGAGAAAAATTATCGTCAACATTTTAAATGACAGCCAGGCTGAATATAAAGAGTGTGAAGTCTCAGATTCTATTCAGACATGTAACTGGAGCATCCTTTGAATGCAAACAAGAGAGAGTTGGTGGTCTCACTCTGCCACCATGGCACCAATGGAAAAGATGACAACCTACCTATCAACTGTGGCTTAAGCTACTTTATGAAGGACGTACTCCTAAAAATGTGTAAAATAGTTCAAATCCAAGTCCTCTCTACAATCTTAACAACTTAATTCTTTTATTATTTATTATTTAACTTTTTATACATTTATACCTCCTTTCTAAATTTTAAGCTTTCTATGCTTTGTGATCTGTTATATCCTCAAGGTTTTGCTCAATCAACACGGGGCAGATGATCAAAGGCTGGGGCCTGGGGAGCACTGGAGATGTCTAATTCAGAACTCTCATGAAGGTCTTGTCTCTTGCTATATCTAGAATAGGACAGATTCATGTCCTACCCTACCCACAGTTAAGAACTCATTAAAAGTTTGGGTGAGTTTTATGATTTAAGTATAATCTTCCTAAAGACCAATGGAAAGGGCCCTTGACTTTAGGAGGTTCTTAACAGGTTTCAAATTCTTCTGACACCTTGTAAAAGTTAGTTTCGCATTCTGAGTAAAACACTAAAGCTTCCCTAGCCCTGTGCATATGAAAACAGGGAAAGGCACGACAAAAAAAAAAATGGCATAGTTATTTTGCTTTCTTACATAGTTCCTCAGATCTTAACTGTCTTCTTCCAGGGAGATATTATGGAATCCTTGAAAGGACAACCCATCTGACACCCTGTAAAACACCTCTTGTACTAGTCCTGTTCCACTGCTACTCTTAGAAGAAGATAAGCCATCTCAAGGGGCAGCTATAGTCTTAGAGTGCTTAGCATTAGCTATAAATAAACTAAGAGGGTCCTGGGACTCCTGTTTTAGAATTTACATGCTCGTTTTAAGGGTAAATGCATATAAAAAATAAAGATGAGAAGGAGTCTGCCTTCAAAACTTACAATAATTTTTAAAAACTGCTGCTTGGTCCTCTTCTCTTTTCACATTCACTCTCTTGGATAATCCAATCCCATGACTTTAAATAACATCCATGCTGATGACATCTAACTTTATATCTCTAGTTAACCTAGTTAATCTTCATTTTATTTTTTATTTTACACTTTGTCTATTTATTTTTTAATTTTAATTTATTTATTTTTTCTGAGGAAGATCAGCCCTGAGCTAACATCTGTGCCCATCTCCCTCTACTTTATATGTGTGACGCCTACCAGAGCATGGCTTGCCTAGTGGGTGCCATGTCTGCACCCGGGATCCGAAGAAGTGAACCCCGGGCTGCGGAAGCAGAATGTGCACATTTAACCTCTGTGCCACCGGGCCAGCCCCAAATCTTCATTTCCTAAGTCCAGTCTTGTACATCAGACTGTCTACTCATCATCTCCACTGGATGTCTAATTGACATCTCAAACTAACATGTCCAAAACTATTCTCTAGCTTTCCCCCAAATACTTTCTAGCTGAAGGCTTTCCCACAGCAAACCTATTTTTCAGGCAAGTTGCTCACACACCACAAGCCTTGGAATCATCCTTGATTCTTCTCTTTCTCTACCTCCAATCCATCAGAAAATTCTATTGGTTCTTTCAAAATTTAGCTACAGAATAGCACCATTTCTTATCATGTCCACTGTTACCACCCTGGCCCAAGACCCTTAGATTTCTAAAACACAGAGCCAGAACAATTTTTTTACTGTTACTTTTTTGTCTATATGTTGATGCTTTATTACATAGAATATATAATTTTTAACGTTTTTACACTCTTCAGTATGGTTTTTCTCGTAGGTTTTATTAATCAGATTCTTTCCAGAGAAATATATTCTACTTCATAATGAAGGTTGGTGAGGAAATGAGATTTGGCATGTAGAATTTACTTATAGGATAGCTTTTAGTGTCATGTTAGAATCATTCTATAAAAGGATACATATCAGTTAAATTACAATATTATCAGAAATATTTTGTTTTTCTTAATAGTTTAACATTTTTTCTTATAAAAATTTTGAAACACACAGAAAACTTGAAAGAATTAAACACTGATCATCTCTCTATGTCCACCACATTGATTCTACACTTAACATTTTGCCATATTTGCTTTAGTACACATTTATCCATGGTTCTCTCTATTTACCAATTCGTCTTACTTTTTGGATGCATTTCATAGAATGATCTTTTAGGATGAAAGCCAGATTATGTCACTCTGCTGCAAAGGCTTCCCATTTCATTTAGAGTAAAAGTCAAAGACTTTAAAATGTCTTTAAAGGGCTATACATGATCTGGCCATCTTACGTCTCCAAACTCCTCTCTAGTCACTTTCCTCTTTGCTATTCTCTGAACACGCTAGACACACACTGACCTTAAGCCTTTGTTCTAGCTGTTCCCTCTGCCTGAATTGTGCTTCCCCAGACATCTTCTTGGCCAACTGTTTCACCTCCTTTGTGTTTTTCCTTGACTCTTCTGAATGAGGCCTACCTTGACCACTCTAATACTGTGTCCTGCACTCCTTACCCAACCCCCTCAACCAGCTCTACTTTTTCTTTTTTCATTTAGTACCTATCCTACATAATTTACTTACGTTTGTTTGTCTATTTCCCCAACCCTGCTCCATGAGGGCAAGGGGTTTTGTTTGTTTTGTTTGGTCTATCCCAAACTCTCAGAAACAATGCCTGCACAAAGTAAGTCCCCTATAGCTATCGGTTGAATGAATGAACTAATATATATTGGATACCCACTAGATACCAGCCACTCTAAGTATTTTAAATATATCATCTCATTTAATTTTCATGGCAGTCCTACAAGGTAGCTGGTGGTATCCCCATTACAGATGAGGAAATTGAGGTTAACAGAAGACAAGTAACCTGCCTAAGGTTACACAGTAGCGAAATTTGGATTTAACTACATTTAAAATTGTTTCAATGGTTCTACACAATTTCAGATTTTATCTTATATTCTTTTTTTGTTATATTTTGAAAAACTATAATAAAATATGGTAAATGTTCATTGTGTTTTTATGGAAGAATTTCAGCTAATAAATGCAGAAGCAACGTCAGATTAGGAAAAAAAAATCACCACTGCAACTTCTATGATATTATGGATCTAGGCACTATATCAATGGCTGGTAAAACCACTTGAAAGAGATGAGGCTGACATCACCCCAATCTACCACTCAATCTTAGCAGCACTTAATGTGGGACAAGATATTATGTCCCTGTGATATGCACACCACTGCCTAGAAAGTATTCATGCCTTAAAAACCTTAATATATGAATCCTCTAGCTCTAATTATCAGTTTACAAGAAATATGGGGAATAAAAGAACAAAAGACACCATGAAGAGGGAATCAGCCAAACACACAATGTGGATCATCCTTCACGAAAAATTTCTCCAACAAATCAAGGACAAAAAATAAAATGTGTGTCTGAGAGGAAGGGAAGGTAGGAATGCTTGGGATAAAAGAATCTCAAGAGGTATAATAACCAAATGAACTTTGTTTAGATCCTAATTCAAACAAATCTGATTTAAAAAGATCTTTGAGGCAATCAGGTAACGATAGTAAAGAATTAGCTAATTTTATTAGGTGTGATAATGACATGATAGTTACGTTTTTAAGGTCCTTATCAGTTTGAAATGCTTATTGAAGTATTTATAGGTAATACAATGTGATGTTTGGGATCTACTTTAAAATACTGCAGCCCTCCTTCTCAATAAAAAGCAATAGAGGAAATGAGATTGGCAAAAGGACTAATAATTGTTGAAGATGGGTATTGGTATATGATAGTTATTATACTAATGTTTCTACTTTTGTGTATTTTTGAAAATTTCCCAAATAGTTTAAAGCAGAATTTTTATAACTATATAGTGTTCTAATGTATCAACATATTATAATTCACTTAGCCAAACTGTCATTTTTGAAAATCCAAGTTATTTCTAATTTTTGTGTGTGTGTGTGTGTGAGGAAGAGTGTCGCTGAGCTAACATCTGTGCCAATCTTCCTCTATTTTATGTGGGACGCCACCAAAGTGTGGCTTCACAAGTGGTGCTAGGTCCACACCCAGGATCTGAACCTGAGAACCCCAAGCCACCAAAGCGAAGCGCATGAACTTAATTACTATGCCACTGGCCCAGCCCCTCTAATTTTTTTTTTTTTTACTATTTTAAATAATCCTGAGATAAACATCCTATATATAAAGCTTTATGTGAATCTTATTTCCTATTGATATATTTCTTGAAGGGAAATTATGGTATCAAAGTAAATTATATTATACTTTTTTCTTTCATTTAAAATATCTTGTGAACATCTTTCCATGGTATACAATTCTTTTATATCATTTTAAGTGCTTAAATAGTATTCCATTTTATGTAATCTGTCATGACTTAAGCAATCTCCCATCACTGGACATTCAGGTTATTACTGTTTGACTGTAATGTAGCTCTGTGGGAGGGCTTAGAGCTTTATAGTTTGGTTTCATGAGGGATCCTCAATTGTGTATAGATCCTCTCTTGGGTTAATCCATTTCTCTAGAGAAGAGCCCTCCAAATTTCTGTCTCAGAAGGCTTAGGCCAGGCTGCCAGGGTTCTGTACAAGTCGGGGGAAGGGCCAAAGGCACCACAGCTCAGCTCATGCTGTCTCCAGGGAATAAAGCTTTTAGTCTTCTGTAGGATAGGAGATGATCATCTGAACACCTTACTACTTCTTACACAGGCTTGCAACCAATTCTGCGTTTAGGGCTATCTGTATCCCTACTTTCTGAGATACTTGATGCCTCCAATTTCTGAGCTGTTCTGATGTTCTCCAGCAAGAACCAACCTGTTTCTGGGTTCTCACTACTGCCAGCATAGGTTTTGCCTCTTCTAGTTTGAGAGTTAACCCTTCACTGATATTTTAGGGGAACTGCAAGAAGGGACTGCAGTAAAGATTTGTGTTCTTATCAACTTGTTTTTAGGTTGAAAATTGTTTACATGTTTATTGACCACATATATGTGTGAGTATGAGAAAGAAAAAGAGAGGAAGAGTGAGAATGAGAGTATGACAGAGTGTGAGAGAACTGTTTCTGCACTTTGCTCCATTTTCTACTGGCGTGATAATTTTTATTTGTAAGAACGCTTTACATATTAAGAATATTAACCCTCTTACATACACTGAAAATTTGTTTTCCCACTAGGAAATCTTAGAGACAGAAAAAACCTTCTATTTGCACTATTAAACCTTACTCAGAAGTCCCAAGATTATTAAGCTGGTTCCAGAAATCTCAAGGGACAAAAACAAAGGCACATTACACAGGAAAAACAAAACAACAAAACAAAAACAGAAAAACTTCACAACTGTCATCACTGTATTAAATGCTGTCAACTTGAGGTTTTACCCAGGAAAAAAAATCCGTAAAGAGAGTATGAACCACTTATATGTATGGGATGTCAGTCATGTCTGCTGAGTTTATTGACAATTTTCTGTTCCCACCAGGACTGAAAAGTTCTTGCATGGATGTGAAGATCAGGTTATATTCTATTTTGCCTCACATATCTACAAAACTGACAGCCAAGTTGTAATGCCAGGATCTTTCCTGTTAGTGACAGTTGGTATGCATGCAAGCAGCAGACAGAAAACATTTTAATTTTCAAGTTATCAGGTTGAATTCATAGTGCTGGCACTTAAAAAATCTTGCTTTGACTTATAAAAGGAACAAACTGATACAAAAGCCAAAAACATTCTGAAATAATGTCATATGCTTTCTTCTAACAGTGACTACATTTTCAAAAAAGGGGGAAAAGGAAAACATTGGCCGGCTGGTATGGGTACTATTCTAACCAGATATTTTATAATTACTCATTTCAGAAAAAAAACCCTTACATTTCATTTAGCATTACAAAACATTTATTTCCAGATCAGGGTGTTGTTCACCCTAACCTACTGAATTTGAACTGACGATACTGAACCATTTTTGACCAACAAAAGTAATTTCACATGTTCAACCTAACACAGAGCAAAGTATTATCAGATATCAAAAAATCAAAAAGGCATTCAAAATGCATATAGAGCATGATTTCAAATAAGTCAATTCTTCTATACTAAGACCATATACACATGTGCATAATTTCTCACTAAATATAAGCCAGCAGGTATTCCCTTTGCTAAACACAAATGACTGGATTACCACATCACTGTCCTCAGGATCCGTGAACTTGAAAAACCTTTCACTCAACCTCCTGTTATAATATTTAAGAGAGAGTTTAAAAGAGTGCTACTATCATATCTCTGCTTCTTGAGAAGATGACAGGCTGGTTAAAAAAGAATGAAGGTAGGTTAATAAAGTCAATTTAAATAGAAAGTCCAGGGCAAAACCATAGAGAGCCCCTGTCCGCCTTCCTCATTTTGTTTACCCTTGTGCAGAGATGCTTTACCCTCCTCTAATATCTTTTAAACCTAAAAGATGTAAAAGAGTGAAAAATTTCAAACATATAATCTTTACAAAGTGATTAAAACAGCCACTCTGCAGAGAGTAAGTTTTGTTAAGCTTTAGTTTAACAAAGTAAATTCTTCAGGAGAAATACATTTTTTTACTCCATGAATAAAAGTTTTTTCTTCAGAGAAAACAAGCCAACAACCAGGCTAATCTTTTAAAATTTTATTTCTCTGGAAAATACAATTCCTGAATTTGAAGATAGCTGCAGAAACTTAGAACCAACACACACCACTTTATGATAAGGTTTCTGCTTTGCTATAGCTAAAATCCTCTAAGTCTCAATCCCCAGCATAATGTCTCCCAGATGTCTCAACTAGTTGCCATGCCAACTAAAGCAGCTTAAATTAAATGAGGGCCTGAAAAGGCACCTGCATCACTCCAGGTCTGTTGCGCATTAAATAAAGCTCTCTTGACAGGGACTCAGAGGTGCCATTAACTTGAACAGCAGCTATCTGATTATTGTTTCTGAGTAATTTAATGAGGGTCTCCAAACAAGAGGGAAAACATGGTGCTCTTTCTCTTTCCTGGTCCTTCTAAATGGGACAGCCTCTCCAACAGCTGGTGTACCCATTGGTCAATGACTTTGCTAGGGCCTTTTAAGTTCCCACTGCGTTAAAGATAAAATATAGGACCAAAGATAGGTCTTTCAGGAGAATATTAACAGATTAAACATGTTTCCCTATTAAAACTCATCATTAAAAATATGATTGTAAAAAACATACTGTGCATGGTATGCCAACCTCAGAGTGATTTGAACGGCCCTGATATAAAATAAATTGCCACTGATTGCAGCAATTAGTTAAGAAGCTCCATGAAATATGGATTTCAAAATGTACTGATTTGCTTCAGAAAAACGAATGATGCAAATTAACAATTATAAATGCATGGGGGGTGGGGCATGGCAGCTCTGATGCCTCAGGCGCCCAAGAGAAACCACAGTGTTTCTGTGTTCTTTTAAAGAGTTAAATTTTTTTTTGTGATATTGATTATTTTAGAAGATTCTTTATAACGGGGCAGAAAATAGTCCTTTTGCTGCTTTCTCAAATATTATTAGTCACTGGGGAATATTACTTAATAGAAACACAAACTCAGGATAAAGAGGTTATGTGATTCACCCAAGGTCACATTCACAGTAAAAAGCCAGACTACCCTACATTTCCTGACTCCTAGCCCAGTGCTCTCTCTACCCCACCAAGCTGCTTCCCATAGGAGCTTGCTACTGTTCCCATTTCCTAACCAAATATCATCATAGTATGCAGATTACTTTGAAATAAAGAAAGGCTGAATTATTTTTAATTATGTGCTATGAGGAGAAGGAGAAAGGAAGCTAAACTTTTGCTGAAGCTACTTATGTGCCACTTTATATGTCACCTCATTTAATCCTCATAATACCTAATTTGTAACTATTCCTATTTATGAGAAGAGCACACCAAGGCTGGGAGAGGTTAAGCTGCTGACACAGAACTTGGATTCAAATCTAGGTTGTAATGATTCTGAAGTCTGACCCTTTCCATGAAATTTTGCCTCTCTCTGTTTACTATTAAAGAGAGAAAATGAAATTCATGAGACCGACTTACTTGCATGTTGCAAAAACCAAGTTTCAAGCAAAACCCACAAATTCAATACTGCATTGCATGAAGCAGCTTTTAGAATCCCTTCCTAGCCATGTGCTTTAAACGGGAAGTCACTCATCATTCTTCAACAAATATTCTGAACAGCAGCATGTGCCACACATAGTTCTAGGCACTGGAAACGCAATGGTGTACAAGGGCATCACTGCCCTCACTGAGTTTACAGACTAACAAGGGAGATGGACAATTAAACAAGCAATTACAATATATTCACTCAAAGAGTACAACAATGTTATGGCTGTTAAGCTCATAAAGCCCTTTAGGCACTGCTTTGGGATTGAATATGCCAGACTTGCCATCACATTGCCAACAGAAATAAGAGAAACAAAGTGGCACAACCAACAGATATTCTCCTAAAGAGATAAGTCTTTAAATTATTAGAATTGCTAAATTCCACTAACTACAGAGATTTAAACCTTTAGTTAAACATGTGAGAAACCATCAACGTTTCTTCAGCTCCTGCGGAATTTCTAAATTAGATGCACATTCTAACTGGCAATTTACCTATATGTGTAAAAACACATACATACTTACATTTTATTTCCTAAAATGCTTCACTTAAAAAATTTTTTTTAAAACACGAGATATAATAAAAATAAAAGCAATTAACATTTATTGATTTCTCACTATGTGCCATGCTCTTTCTAAGCACTTTATACGAATTATCTCTATGAATTCTCACAACACAGTGGCACGTTATTCTAAAGAACTAATTGTTCTCTTTTTGAGTTTTAAGTCTTTCCTCTTGGAAGGAAGTGAATCTGAAGATCTCTGAAGTAATTGCTCAAATCCACCCAAGCACTCTTATTCATTTCTTCTAGCACCTGAGTTGTGGTCTTAGTACTGTTACAAGAGGTTACAACCTCAAATAAGAAATAATCCCACAGTTTGCTTAGGGATTATCTCAGTTTGCTCAAGAAAAGTGTTCTTGAGCCTATACTATGTGACACTTTCAACATAGCTCACCTCATTTAATCCTCAGAACAATTTGGAACTATTCCCATTATCAGATCTAGACTGGGGATGAAGGAATGCCAGGTGGACAGGGCAAATAACGATATTCCTTTTGCCAAAAACTGAAAAATACAATGGTTAAAAAAAATCACAGGCAAGTTTTTCTACCTCACACTCTCTTTGCCTCTGTCTCTTTCTACCTCCTGAGTATTTACTTTCTTCTAGTCTTATTCCTTTCACCCTTCTTTAGTCTAACTACAAAGCTTTTGACAACTCAATAAACATTTTCCTGTATCTATGAATCATATATGCTTATCTGAATACCTTCTTACTCCCTATTATTTTTTTACTGGATGAGAACTTAAAAGATCAGCGTGTATGTGTGTGTGTATATATATATATGTGCGTATATACATATATATAAAACAGGGACCCCTGGTTAACTTTTTCCTTAAAACAACATAAATTTATTCTCTTACAATTCCGGAGGTCAGAAGTTCAAAATTAGTTTCATTGGTTTAAGGTCAAAGTAAGTATTCTGGCTAACTTTTTGTGTGTGGGCTGACAGAAGGCTAGACTAGTACCCTTGACAAGAAAACAAAACAAAACAAAACAAGTCTCAACTAGAGATTGCTGAAAATATAGGACAGACCTTTGGCGGGAGGGCTAAGTTGAAAATTAAGTTTGGGAATCATTAGATAAGGTGAGAAATAAATAACAATCTCTACTTTCTAAAACTAAATGAAATCTGCCAGAAATGAGGCATTAATTTTGCTTTTGGTTACAATCTTCTTTTTCTTTGCATAAAGTTTTTTTAAAAAATTTTTTCATTTCTTTCTTCTATTTTAAAAATCTGGATATTGAAGTTCTGAAGCACATCACCATTAATGGGTTATAAATTCAAACTTGAGGACATTCTTTAGAATAATGCACACCAGTGTCAACAGCAGAGCTGTTAGTGCAAAGTGCCCAAATATAATATGCAGGACACCCTGCTAGACTCCCACAAAGATTGCTGAGGAATAAAAGGTGTTCATGGCGGACAGTTTAAAGCAGGAAAAAGCAAAAATAAGGAATCTTCTGAGGATCAAAGAAAGGAGGTAAGAATATATTAGAGAAAGGCAGAGAAAAGAGAGGGGTGTTTAGGCTTAAAAACAGTTTTGTACAATCTTTGATGCAAAAAAGTTTATAGGCAAGAAGACTGGGAAACTAATCTAGGCTGCCAACTGCACCTCAATGGTAAGCCTCCTCTGACCTCTGGTATTGATTAAAGCAAACCTGTACTATGATCAATATTTGATTAACCCATCTTTATGTTGCTGTATCTGTTCTAGGAAGTAATTTAAGAATGCATGATAATCAGCCCCATGCCAGAAAACCTGACTATTTCAACTGTCAAAGGTAATTCTGCACAAAAAGCTACATAATCACCACAGAAACAAATGCTGACACCAAATTCTGACCTTCAATTATGAGTAAGATGACTGAATCCTTTTCTGTTTTTAGGAAGTCATGAGTACTCAAGCAGTCTCAGAGGCTGCAGGACTGGTGCCAACAGCATCTTTGTTTAACCATCGTCATTAGCATCAATAAATACTGACTGGGTACCAAGTGGGTGTAGAGAGCATGCTAACTCAATGACAAAACAGAGAAACAAGGTGGATGAATACAAGGCAACATTCAAGAGGTTAGAAAAAGACTGAGATTGATATGTAAAAATCAAGTAGAGAAAACAAGAAGCAAAAAGATTTTAACATACACGGACACAGAAACTTGATCAAAAAAAGAAAAACAGGTGATATTTATTGAGAGTTTTCTATGTGTCAGACATCCAGCTTTGAATTTGTTTTGCCGCATCTACTGATTACTCTAAGCGAAGAGGTTTAGAGAAGTGAAGGAAGGAGCCAAAGGTCATAGGTGACATGTGGCAGGGTTGGCACTAGATCCCAGTAAACCTCAGAAAAAAGGTGAAAGAAATAATTCTACTTTAGAAGAGAGAAAGCCAGGAAGCTCATTTTAAAAATGAGGAGTTACAGGATAGAGGCAGTGGGAGGCAGCGCGGTGTAGGCTTTGGAATCAAAGCCCATGTTAGACTCTTGACTCTGCCACTTCCTAGTTTGATAACATTAGGCAAGTTGAATAACTTCTCTGAGTTTGTTTCTGCATTCATAAAATAGGCACAAGGATATCTACAACACAAGGTTACTGCCAGGGTTTAGATGATGTACGTGAATCACATATAAATGTCTGGCACATAGGGGACAGGGATTACACGGTAGCTGTGCTTTCATGATGATCATCATCATCGTTATGAAAGGGAGGAACGGTACTGAGTTTATTAAATATCAATATGCCAGGCACTGTGCCAAATGTCCTACATACATTAACTCATTTATTCCTTGCAACAGTACTTCGAGGAAAAATATCATCTCCACTTATCACTAAGGAAACTGAGGCTCAAGGAGGAGTATTCAAAAACCTTTTTCAAGGTCAAAAGGTTAGTAAGTGACGGTAGTGGGGAATCAGAATTTGAACTCAGGATTGCCTGATATCAAAGTCCATGCCTTTGCCAAAATGTATGCCTGTGTTCTTATTTCTTCCCAACATTTCCCTCTCCCCTCAGGAAAAAGCCAAAAGAATATAAGTAAAAAAGAAACACAAAACAGGCAGCCAACTGAAAAAGCTTAAAGCTATTGATCCTAAAAGGAAAGATCAGGCAATCTCAAAAGGATATCACTGCTGAAGAGGAAAATTTTATTCACTTATTAATGGGGTCTCATGCCATCTTTGTTTTGTTTCGTTTTGAGGAAGACTGACCCTGAGCTAACATCCCTGCCCATCTTCCTCTACTTTATATGTGGGACGCTTACCACAGCATGGTGTGCCAAGCAGTGTGTAGGTGCACATATGGGATCCGAACCAGTGAACCCTGGGTCACCAAAGTGGAAAGTGCACACTTAACCACTGAGCCACCGGGCTGGCCCCTCTCATGCAGTTTTTTGGCACCAAAAATCACTATGTCCATGATTGCCACATTCCTTCATATGGGGACAAAAAAATCTTTTCTTAGACCAAGAAAAGTTTTCCACAAGGCATATCATTGAGAGAGAGCTGGGGTTGGTTTTGGACAGACTGGAAACTGAAGGGAGCAATTAAAAGTGCTAATCTCTGTGAGACCTCTGTGAACGTCCACACAGGGACTCCTGGTTTTGGCAAAGAGCTTCTGGTAACCTGAAGAGTTTCTCAGTCGTGAGCTCAGGGTAGTAAAAATTAGCTATCAGATTGGTATCCTGTAACTGATTAGTGTCCCACAAATCCAAAACAACACATACACACAACAAAACTTTGCTTGGCTCATGTATATCCTATTTTCCTTCGGAAGAAATCCTACTTCGACCTAATCCTGTTTTCTACCGTCTGATTCTCTTGCCACCTCTAATTGATCTATCAATAAAAGACTGTCAATGAAACACATAATTATTAAACCCATCACCAGTTGTACAATTCAGTGCTCTTAATATTTAATAATGACATTCATATCGTAGGCAGACAGCAAACTGATACAATAAGTAGTAAATACAGATTTGTGCTGGTGTGCTGTAGGTCTGTTAAGTTCCCTGAAGTACTGCTTTCAAATAAATTGAGTTGGTAGCAAGAGACTCAGCTGGTCTATGAAGTAGCTAAAAGCCCCACTGCTTCCCCATATCCTCCAATTAAGGCAGGTCTGATATATTTAGTGGCTTCTGAAACCTCTGGATCTCCACGTAACACACGCCTCCTGGTGTCTAGCAACCTTAAAAAATAGAAATAAAGTTAGAACAGTGGGATATGACAAAAGGATCAAACAGTCCTATGAGCGTCCCTAAACTTTCACACCTGAATTAAATATGCCAAGAGGCTAATAATCAGAAGGTTAACCAGAAGGTTAAGCAGTTCAAGAGAATGATAATGGGGTTATGAGGCTTTTCAGAGCTCAAATTAGGCGTGGCTTTGTTGCTATTCAATATTACCCTCTAATAGTTGGAAGGCTTAACACCAATTTATTCCCACCAGCTGGGAAGTTTGAGAGATATATTTATTTTTTAATGGAGAGGTGAAAAGACTAGATTCAAGCTTTAGATTTTTTTGGCTTCACCTGGAACACAGGTGTTTCAAAGAGCTAGTGTGAATAAGTTGCTCCAACTATAGCGACTCTCTTCAAAGCAGAGGGAAAAAAAAATTCCAACTGTGAGTTGGAACTTTAAACCATTCTTTAAACAACCTCAAGATTTGCTAATACACTAAAGCTGAGGTAATCTTTATGCAGCCCGGAAGGGACTACAAATAGGAGGCGTGACTACTACTATAAGGCATAAGAAGGGGAGTGATTCCTGGGATGGCAGGCTGAAGGAGGAAATTATGGCCTATCTTTCTAATTAATAAGAAGGTTTGGTTAAGGTAATGGAAAAAGCAGTAAGATAGATATAATGTGGATGCAATCTGGATGGAGGGTTGGGGGGTGCTAGTGAGTTGTACACTGAATATATTTTGAGGGAAGAGGAGACCAGGTAAGGGAGTATGAGGTACTGAGATTAACAACCCATTCCCCATTAACAGTTCACATCTTTTTTTTTTTTTTAAACCTCTCTATAAACAGGCTAGGTATGTTACTAATAGGTCACTATGAAAGTCCATTTGTGTGTGATGAGTAGTTGGAATGCCATCTGTTGGTAGTGGGCGTGACACACTTTGCATCAGAAAGTTCATAGGAGTTCCTATTGTCTTTCAGCTTCATTAAGTTCTATCTCCTCTATAAGGGCTTCCCATACTACTTTTATAGCACTGTTCTGTCTGTCTGTCTGTCTGTTTACTTATCTATCTATCTATCCATCCATCCATCCCAATTTAATCCTCAAAATAACTCTATGAAGTAGGTATCATTATTATTCTCATTTTATTAACCAGGAAATTGAGGAACAGAGAGGTTAAATAACTTGCCCCAAATCATACAGGTAGTGAGAGGCAAAGCTGGGCTTCAAATCCAGGCAGTCTGGTTCCAGACTCCATGCTCTTTGCCACTATAACAGATTTTCTTTTTGTCTTCCTTCCTTCCTTCTCTTTCTCTCTTTCTTTCTTTTTTTGATGAGGAAGATTGGCCCTGAGTTAACATCTGTGCCAATCTTCCTCTATTTTGCATGTGGGACACTGCCACAGCATGGCTTGATGAGCGGTAGACAGGTCTGTGGCCAGGATCTGAACCTGTGAATCCTAGGCTGCCAAAGCAGAGCATATGAACTTAACCACTACACCACCAGGCTGGCCCCTAGATTTTCTTTTTATTACCTCAAGCCAGCAGAATGCTGACTAGGTAGGCCCTGAACTAATCATAAGGATTTTGAAATAAAGACATGAGACCCTGTTCCTGTTTCATGATATGATAGTAAGCCACTAAACTCAAGACTGCTAAGGTCAGGCAGGAGAACTAAGGGAAGACCGAGAGTATGGCAGGCAGAAGGAATGGAGAAGGGGACTGACTGTAAGTGCTGCTATTTGGGCTCCAGTACCAAGAACACTGGAGTATTGGAGGAACCACAAAGGCTCTGTAGGGAGAAAAAAGGGAGACACTCACTGGTGAGTTTCCTAACATAACAATCCTCTAAGAACATGGGATGAAGGTCAATTTTTCACATTCCCATATTCAGGCTTGCCAACCAGTCTATGACTTAAATTGTTCCCACCTCTCAGACAAAAGAGAAAGAATAAAACTGATCCATTACCCAGCTTCTATAGTCCATAAGAACCAGGGAAATGTATAAACTATTAGGAATAAATGCTTACTATTGATGATAAGGTGTTGTGCAAATATCTAATAAGAAAGTACTGCTAAATAGCACTTTAATAATAACCATTTTGGCCAACTCAAGTTGTGTATATGTACAAAAATTTGTGATATGGTCTTATGTAAAAAACTATTTACTAGGTTCAAAACAATCTAGAGTTCAGAACAATAACAGGCTGACCTGCCTGCTTAACTGAACTGAAGTCTGAGAACAGATTTAATGTTCTGTATGCAATGAGAGACTGATGTTACATGAAAAACTATTAATGATGTGTTAAAAGCTTTCAGATAGCAAAATAAGGGTATTTAACTGGTTTAGCTGGATTGGGAGAAGAAAATGGAGAACGTGCCATATCAAATTATTCCCCAAAGAATGAATATGGACAGAAAGCTTTGAAAACACAATTTTAATCCCTAGTCTTCACTGACTTCGGATAATGAAAACTGGATCATTCTTTCTTCTGTTTCATATTGGACAGAGACCAACACCAAGCCAGATTATAAAAGAGAAATCTTGAAATATTAAATATTTATCAAGTAGGCACCATATTGATCAACAGTTCTACAATTTTTTTTTAAAGAGTCTTCATCCTTGTGTGATGCATGTTCGAAGAAACATGAGAATCAGGTGATTTTTCGAAAAAAACAGTGACTTTGTGGTTTAATAAACTGTAATATGCAGATACCCAAGTCTGGCTCCTTAAGCCATGAATTCTCTTATATGAAAAGTCCAAGAATGAAGCTAAAACATGCTTAAACCCATGTTAAGCACTAATTCTGAAATCCTGCCATTTCTGTTTGAAAGAAGAAAATCTCATAACCATAAACATGTGAGACTTAATAGTATCTCTTTCCTCACATTTTTTTCTCTGTCAAAATCAGGTCCACAGAAGAGGGAAATTTCAACCTAGATCTCAGGTAACTGCCTCTGAAATAAAAAGTGAGGACATTAAATAGCATGGATAATGACAATCTGGTTTATGGATATTGTTGATTACAAACAATGCTTTCCACGTGAAAGAAAAACAGCAATGCATCACAGAGAGAACTGCTTTCTCTTGTAATAAATGGTCAGCCCTAAATCTCATCATCTTCTTTGCAACAAAAAGCACGGGCGCCTTTGCAACTAGAAAAAAATCAGTATGTTCTTCAATTAGAATCACTGACCTTTTCTGAAGCATGCTTGTGCTTCTCTATAGAAATCAATGGAATAAAAGGTCATGTTGTTAAAATGTTTGAATACAACAATCTCTTTTCCAGGCAAAGGCAAATTCCTTTTCGTTTTAAGGTAACTAATTTATTGTAAAGAATGTCAAAAATTAAAAAATTAAAACTACTTTTAATTTGCAATTTAAAAGTGACTAAAAAAAAATCAATTCTACCACTGGAAAAAAAGAAAAAAATCTGGAAAGCTGTCATTCTACACACTCCGTCATAGCCCAGAAGGTTCTGTTGGCTGAATCCTTGTCATTATGGCTATAAACGCATATGCAATAAAATGGAAAGGGCATCCTAGAGAAAATGATGTTATTTCAAACCTCAATTCTCTTCTTCCCAAAGTGCCCTGAAGAGGGCAAAGGCAAGCTGTGTCTGTCAAATGTAGATGGTAGAGCTTGGTGATTACTAATCTTCCACCATCATAACCCTCCAGAGCAAATGCACATAAAACCCACAGATCAACAGCCAAGTAATAGAAGCTGAAGAAATGACTAGAATAGTCTCTATTTTTTCTGAATATAAAAAAAAATTTGAAGTAAGCTTCTCTACTTAGATTAGAAACATTTTACTTCTCCAATTTTTTTAATTCAAGAAGAGAAAGGGAAAATTCTTCAATCATCTCTTAATCCATTCAGAGGATAAAGGATGCACTTATCATTCATATAAACTGTATCATGCTTCTTATGGCCAATACAATGAATCTTAACACTTTCTCCAAGAGATGAATCCTCAAATTAGACCCACCCACCTTTTCTTAATGGGTCTGAAAAACTTCTATGTCCAGACAATCTGGTTTCAAATGTTCTTGTGCCCAATAGAATTTGAGAGCAATTTACTCTAGTCTCATCTATTGTAAAGCTGCAAGAATGATGTCACTAAAACCTGAGAGCAGACTGCTATCAGTGGTATAAACCAACAAAACAGCATTCTTAAGGGCAGACGAGCATCTCGATACACTGAGCTATGGATGCCTCCTTAGTACACCTACCCAGTACTACCCATCACCAGTGAGACTCATTTTTGGTTGAAGATTTTAAAAGATAAAGTGATTAAAAGGAACAGTTATGAAGGGCAAAGAGGATTCAAAATACACAGAGAACAAAAAATCTAGAAGAAAGAATCTAAGACAGGTATATCAGAAGTCTGCTTCTGAGTACTTTTTATGGCAATTGAGAAGAGATGAAATAAAGCAGTGGTCCATTTAAAGCGATCAGCCTCCTCTGTCAAGATATAAAATCTGTTATATATCAAGTATATCTCAATAAAACTGAGGGGAAAAAAGATATAAGATCTAACATACCTTATCCATTTGTTCACAGTACCCGCTTTCTAACATTTACAGAATAAATATTCTATTATGCATTTTGATGTACCACCTATTAGCACTGTTCCATATCACTATTTAATTAGAACACCTATGCAAAAAGGGTTACATGGACCGACAAACAGAAATTAGATACTGCCTAAAATTGTGTGGAAAAATAAGAATACAACTGGAAATATTGAAAATATACTTATCCTTTAATAGGATATAATTATACATATTAATTATGTAATTGATCTTGTATGGACTGATATAGGAAGGACTAGTGAAAATGTTTTATTTTATGAAAATTATAAGTTCCACATAAGTCTTCCAAACTCTTTTTGGGGGAAAGGGAAGGAAGGCAGAGGAGTTTTTATATGTAAGAAAATGTGATGAATATCTCTATTGCAAACCTGATTACTCAGATATTATAATTATTTGGAAATTATCAATCATCACCATTGAACCATGAACTCCTTAAGGACAACAGCAATGGCTGTTACACTTTACACTACCTGCTGGTGCATCTTTCCTGAGGGTAAAGTTCTAAAATTAGGGCATAAAACGAATACTGAGTATCACAAAAATCAACTGGGAAGATGTCATGCTGGAGACCAATATATCAAACTCTCATTAAACTCAACAGCATTGTGTTCTCTGGTATTGGAACAGAGTGCTGTTTCTTTGATTGAACCCCATATGAAATAGCTGACTTCTGTTAAGGGGTCATGCTATATATAAGTACCTCTCTCAACACCAGAATCACACTCAGTTTGGTGACATGCTCTCACTGCAGGAAGCCTATGGGAGCTGAAACTACCCGAGGAACAGCACATTCTTCATTCGTATATCACGCTCACATTGGAAAAGAAGCTAAATGAATGCAATTAGGCATACACTAATTAAATTATCTCTTTCTCTTCTAATCATGCTAAAAAAAACCCCATACTGCATACACTTCAGTTTAAATGCAGGAATCTGTGACGTCAGCAACATGGCAGCGTGAGCTCACCCGGGACTCTCTCCCCGTCAAATTACAACCAAAAAGAGCAACTGCTTTCCAACCCCAAAAAAAGAATCCTAATAACAGAAATTGTCAGAGACCCACAGCAGCCAAATGACGGAGGGCAGAGAGGCTGGAGCCACCCCTGGAGGAGCTGGAATGGGGTAAGAGAGAACTTCTCTCCCTCCCCTAGAGACTGGGATTGCTGCCGTGGGTGAGGGAAGGAGCCGGGGAGGGGCCATGTGTCCAGGGATCGTCCAGGACTCCCACCACCCGTGCAGCAGAAACCCTCTAATGGGGGAAAGCTTTTGCATGGGGGAACCCATCAAGGCAGGGCCCCGGGAGACCAGAGAGCGAGAGCTGATCTGCATCCAGGTTGGGCACAAGAGAAAGTGCCCCTCCTCCCCCAACCTACACTGCGCACCGCCATGGCGGCTGAAGGCGGAGGGCTCAGAACATGCGGCTCTTGAGCCCCATCTAGTGGCGACAGGCTGTAACTGCAACCAAATAATAGCATGCGCAAAAACCGCTCCTGTACCATCCAGCAATTTATAAAAGCTCCAGTCCACAAGGAAAACAATAAAAACACAGAATTATGTCCTGAGGACTTCGAAATAGGCAAACTAAGTGAAAATGAGTTCAAAATAGCTATCATCAAAATACTCAATGAGGTAAAGGGAAATATACAGAAACAAGTCAACGAGTTCTGGACTTACTTCACAAAAGAGATTGAAACTATAAAGAAGAATCAATCAGAAATACTAGAGATGAAAAATACAATGGATCAGATAAACAGAATACAGAGTCCCTGAATGTCCATGTAGACACCATAGAGGAGCAAATTAGTATAATCGAAGATAGACAGGCTGAATGGCTCCAGAGGAAGAAACAGAACTAAGAATGAAAAAAACTGAAGAAAATCTCCAAGAAATAGCAGACACAATGAGAAAATGCAACTTAAGAATAATCAGAATTCCTGAGGGCGTGGAAAAGGAAAATGGAGCAGAAAGTGTGCTCAACAAAATAATAGAATAGAACTTTCCAAATCTAGGGATTGAGAGAGAAATGTGTGTGGAGGAAGCTTTCAGATCTCCTAGATTTGTCAATGTAAAAAGACCTACTGCAAGGCATATAGTAGTAAAAATGGCAAAACTGAATGACAAACAAAGAATACTCAGAGCAGCAAGGCAGAAGAAAATAACCTACAAAAGGAACCCCCATCAGACTTTCAGTGGATTTCTCTACAGAAACCTTACAAGCTAGGAGAGATTGGAGTGACATGTTCAAAACTTCAAAGGATAAAAATCTTTAGCCAAGAATACTCTATTCAGCAAAAATATCCTTCAGATATGAGAGAGAAATTAAATCTTTTCCAGATAAACAGAACCTAAGGGACTTCGTAGCCACAAGACCACCACTACAAGAAATCCTCAAGAAGGCTCTCATACCTGAAAAAAGAAAAAAAGGGAGAAAAGGGTCACAAAACACAGAGTAGGGAGACAAATAGATAGAATCAGAATAGGACAGCAAATATTCAACTATAGCATTAGGATAAAGGGAAGTAAATCACCAAAGCAAAGACAATCTTACCACTCTAACCACAAACTCACAACATAAGTTGGAATAAGAGATGAAAATAATAATTTAGGAGGGGAGGAGGAAAGGGACTGAAACAGTCTAGGCTAAGTAAGTAAGAGACCACCAGAAAATGGACTATGTTATACACGAGATTCTGAATACAAACTTCAGGGTAGCCACCACTAAACTAAAACACAGAACAGAGAGACAAAACATAAATAAGTAAAAATCTAAAAGACCCAGCATAAGAAATTGCAGAAGTCAATGGGTAGGCTAACACACAGGACGAGAAACAAAGGAAACACAGGAAAACCAGAAAACGAGCAACAGAATGACAGCATTAAGCCCTCATGCATCAGTACTCACCCTCAATATAAATGGACTGAACTCTCCAATAAAAAGACACAGAGTGGTAAAATGGATTAAAGAACAACATCCAACAATTTGTTGCCTCCAGGAAACACAGTTCAGCTCCAAGGACAAACACAGGCTCAGAGTGAAGGGGTGGAAGACAATACTCCAAGCTAATAGCAAACAAAAGAAAGCAGGGGTTGCAATTCTTATATCAGACAAAACAGACTTCAAGATAAGGCAGGTAAAGAGAGACACAGAGGGCCAATATATAATGATCAAAGGGACACTTCATCAAGAAGAAATAACGCTTATAAATATCTATGCACCCAACACATGAGCACCAAAGTTCATAAAGCAACTATTAACAAACGTAAAAGAAGATATCAAAAATAACACAATAGTAGGGGAACTCAACACCCCACTCACATCAATGGACAGATCATCCAGACAGAAAATCAACAAAGAAACAGTGGAGCGAAACAAAAAGCTAAAACAGTTGGACTTAATAGACATATATAGAACACTCCATCCAAAAACAGCAGAATACATGTTCTTCTCAAATGTGCATGGAACATTCTCAAGGATAGACCATATGTTGGGAAACAAGGCAAGCCCCTACAAATTAAAAAAAATTGAAATAATAACAACCATCTTCTCCAATCATCATGCTATAATGCTATAAAGCTAGAAATTAATTATAAGAAAAAAGCTGAGAAAGGCACAAGGATATAGAGACTAAACAATATGCTACTGTACAAGCAATGGATCATTGAAGAAATTAAAGAAGAAATCAAAAAATACCTGGAGACAAATGAAAATGATAACATGCCATAGAAAGTCATATGGGATACAGCAAAAGCTGTATTAAGAGGAAAATTCCTCGCAATACAGACACATCTTAATAAACAAGAAAAATCCCAAATAAGCAATCTTAAACTACACCTAACTGAATTAGAGAAAGAAGAACAAACAAAGCCCTAAGTGAGCAGAAGGAGAGAAATAATAAAAACCAGAGCAGAAATAAGTGCTATTGAAAGAAAAAAAGGCAGTAGAAAGGAGCAATGAAACAAAGAGCTGGTTCTTTGAGAAGACAAATAAAATTGACAAATCCCAGCCAGACTTACAAAGAAAAAAAGAGAGAAAGCTCAAATAAACAAAATCAGAAATGAAAGAGGAGAAATAACAACAGACTCTGCAGAAATACAACGGATTATAAGAGAATACTACAAAAAACTATATGTCAGCAAAATGGATAACCTAGAGGAAATGGATAAATTCTTGGACTCCTACAATCTCTCAAAGCTTAGTCAAGAAGCAGCACACAATTTGAACAGACCAATCACAAGAAAAGAGATGGAAACAGCAATCAAAAGCATCCCAAAGAATAAAACCCCAGGACCAGATGGCTTTCCTGGGGAATTCTACCAAACTTTCAGAGAGGACTTAATACCTATACTTTTCAAGCTATTCCAAAAAATTAGGGAAGATGGAACACTTCCTAACACATTCTATGAGGCCAACATCTCGCTGATTCCAAAGCCGGACAAGGACAGCACGAAAAGGGAGAACTACAGGCCAATATCGCTGATGAACATAGACGCAAAAATTCTCAACAAAATTTTGGCGACCTGAATTCAGCAATTCATCAAAAGGATCATACATCATGCTCAAGTGGGATTCATACTAGGAACCCAGGGATGGTTCAACATCTGCAAATCAATCAACGTGATACACCACATCAACAAAGTGAGGAATAAAAACCACATGATCATCTCAATAGATGCAGAGAAACCATTTGACAAGATCCAACAGCCATTTATGATAAAAACTCTGAACAAAATGGGCATAGAAGGAAACTACCTCAACATAATAAAGGCCATATATGACAAACCCACAACCAACATCATACTCAATGGGCAAAAACTGAGCACCATCCCCCTGAAAACAGGAACGAGACAAGGATGCCCTCTATCACCACACTTATTTAACATAGTATGGAGGTTTTGGCCAGAGAAATTAGGCAAGAAAAAGGAATAAAAGGAATCCAAATAGGGAGGGAAGAAGTGAAACTCTCATTGTTTGCAGATGACACGATCTTACATATAGAAAACCCCAAAGAATCCATTGAAAAACTTTTAGAAGTAATCAACAACTATAGCAAAGTTGCAGGGTGTAAAATCAATTTACATAAATCAGTAGCATTTCTATACTCTAATAACGAACTAACAGAAAAAGAACTCAAGAACACAATACCATTCACAACTGCAACAAAAAGAATAAAATACCTTGGGGCAAATTTAAGGAAGTGAAAGACTTAAACAACGAAAATTACAAGGCTTTTCTGAAAGAAATGGATGATGACATAAAGAGATGGAAAGACATTCCATGTACACGGGTTGGAAGAATAAACATAGTTAAAATGTCCATTCCACCTACAGCAATCTACAGATTCAACGCAATCCCAATCAGAATCCCAATAACATTCTTTACAGAAATAGAACAAAGAATCCTAAAATTCATATGGGGCAACAAAAAACCCCGAATTGCTAAAGCAATCCTGAGAAAAAAGAACACAGCTCGAGGCATCACAATCCCTGACTTCAAAACATACTACAAAGCTACAGTAATCAAAACAGCATGGTACTGGTACAAAAACAGGTGCACAGATCAATGGAACAGAATTGAAAGCCCAGAAATAAAACCACACATCTATGGACAGCTAATCTTTGACAAAGGAGTTGAGGGCGTACAATGGAGAAAAGAGAGTCTTTTCAACAAATGGTGTGGGAAAACTGGAAAGCCACATGTAAAAGAATGAAAATTGACCATTCTTTTTCACCATTCACAAAAATAAACTCAAAATGGATAAAAGACCTAAAGCTGAGACCTGAAACCATAAGGCTTCTAGTTGAAAGTGTAGGCAGTACACTCTTTGACATCAGTATTAAAAGGATCTTTTCGGACACCATGTCTTCTCAGACAAGGGAAACAATAGAAAGAATAAACAAATGGGACTTCATCAGACTAAAGAGCTTCTTCAAGGCAAAGGAAAACAGGATTGAAACAAAAAAAACAACCCACTAACTGGGAAAAAATATTTGCAAGTAATACATTTGACAAAGGCTTAATAGCCATAATATATAAAGAACTCACACAACTCAACAACAAAAAATCAAACAACCCGATCAAAAAATGGGCAGGAGACATGAACAGACATTTCTCCAAAGAGGATGTATGGATGGCCAATAGGCACATGAAAAGATGTTCATCATCACTGTGCATCAGGGAAATGCAAATCAAAACTACACTAAGATATCACCTTACACCCATTAGAATGACAAAAATAACTAAAACAAATAGTAACAAATGTTGGAGAGGTTGTGGAGAAAAAGGAACCCTCATACACTGCTAGTGGGAATGAAAACTGGTGCAGCCACTATGGAAAACAGTATGGAGATCCCTCAAAAAATTAAAAACAGAACTACCATATGATCCAGCTATCCCACTACTGTGTATCTATCCAAAGAGCTTGAAGTCAGCAATTCCAAAAGTCCCATGCACCCCAATGTTCATTGCAGCATTATTTACAATAGCCAAGATGTGGAAGCAACCTAAGTGCCCATCAACAGATGATTGGATAAAGAACATGTGGTATATATATATATACAATTAATACTACTCAGCCATAAATAAGAACAAAATTGTCCCATTTGCAACAACATGGATGGACCTTGAGGGAATTATGTTAAGTGAAATAAGCCAGATAGAGAAGGACAATCTCTGTATGACTCCACTCATATGAGGAATTTAAACATGTGGACAAAGAGAACAGATTAGTGGCTACCAGGGGAAAGGTGGGGTGTGGGGTGGGCAGAAAGGGTGAAGGGGTGCACCTAAAACACGACTGACAGACAATAATGTACAACTGAAATTTCACAAGATTGTAACTTATCATTAACTCAATAAAAAAAATAACTAAGTGCAGGAATCTGACTCTACCATAAATTTAAAAACTCATTGTTCAGGGGCTGGCCCCGTGGCCGAGTGGTTAAGTTTGTGCGCTCTGCTTTGGTGACCCAGGGTTTCACTGGTTTGGATTCTGGGCGCAGACCCAGCACCGCTCATCAGGGCATGCTGAGGCAGCGTCCCATGTGGCAGAACCAGAAGGATCTACAACCAGAATATACAACTATGTACTGGGGGGCTTTGGGGAGAAGAAAGGGGGGGGAAAAAAGAAAAGATTGGCAACAGATGTTAGCTCAGGTGCCAATCTTAAAAACAAAAACAAAACTCATTGTTCAAAGAATGAATAAAGCAGAGATTTGGGGTTAGCTCAAGGTCTTGAGATAAAGCCTTAAACTTTTGAGACTTCACTTTGGATCCTACCCTTTCACTGTTGATGTTGCCAGAACAAAAAGTTGCAAGTTCTGGCCTAAAAAATGATGTATTCTGACTTTCTTAAAGTTTAACGGCAGATGAATTAGGTCTTGTGGTTTTTAAACATTTGTAGATCAATCACAGTTAATTTGGTCATCAGAAAGTATTTACAATGGATTTACATGAAAAGCATCAACACATTTTGATAGTGGAGAGCTCACAAGTGGAGGAGTAAGCTGCATCCTTCCCTCTTACCCTTTCATACTACAGTTGGTCCCATGGCTATTGCTCAAAGATCTCTTAAAAATTACATAAGCGGGGCCGGCATGGTGGCATAGTGGTTAAGTTCGCACACTCCTCTTCGGTAGTCTGGGGTTTGCCGGTTTGGATCCTGGGTGTAGATGGGTTCACCAGTTCGGATCCCGGGTGCGGACCTATGTACTGCCTATCAAGCCATGCTGCGGCAGGGATTCCACATATATAGTAAAGGAAGATGGGCATGGATGTTAGCTCAGGGCCAGTCTTCCTCAGCAAAAAGAGGACTGGTGGCAGATGTTAGCTCAGGACTAATCTTCCTCAAAAAAACCAAACCAAAACAAAAAAAAAATAACAGAAACTAATTCCATATGCTCTTATCCTTGTCTTTTATAACAGCCTTTACAATAATCCCAATCTTAGCTAGATGACACAAATAGCTGGTTCACGTTTGCATAGTCAAATTCCCTCCAGTGGTCACTGGTAATTTCAACATTCATGTTCATACTCATTCTAATGCTTTAGACTAGTGGAACCCAACCCTGAGGGCACACTAAGATCACTGGAGAGAACTTTAAAAAATACTGATTGATGCCTATGATCCAACTCAAACCAATTAAATCAGAATCTCTGGGATGTGAGGTCTGGGTATTCGTGCTTTTTAAAAAGTTCTCTAGGTGATTTTAATGTGCAGCCAGGGTAGAGAATCTCTACCCCTCAGTTTCTTAACCATCTGAACTCTAAGAACTTTCATTATAATTCTACTTCATCCACCTCAAAGCATGGCTCTACTTTAGATCTTGAAGTACTACAACTTGTTCTAACCACAAATTCCTCTCTTGGAACACAATCTCCATATTCAAACCACACTACTACTCCTGCTGAACCTGCTGTCTGCTTTCATCTCAACACTTGTCTTTGGACCTTGCTTCTCCCCTTTCTCACAGTATACCAAATCCTCTTCAGAAAGGCTATGAAATGGAATCATTAATGCTTTCTCCTCAGTTGCTACTACTGACCTATAGTTGAGGAGAAAAGAACTTTCTTAATTCTTCTATCCTCAGTTAATTTTGTACTTTTTAAAAAAGGGTTGGGGCTGGCCCCGTGGCTGAGTGGTTAAGTTCGTGTGTTCCACTACGGGGGCCCAGGGTTTCACTGGTTCGAATCCTGGGCGCAGACACGGCACCGCTGGTCAGGCCATGCTGGGGTGGCATCCCACATGGCACAACTAGAAGGACCCACAACTAAGAATATACAGCTATGTACTGGGGGGGCTTTGGGGAGAAAAAGGAAAAAATAAAATCCTTACAAAAGGGTATGTCAGAACCATCTGGCCTGGCTCAAGAACTCTGGTAGACAGAGACTCTTTATTAGCCAGGGGCTGGTCAAGGGCCAGTCTTTTCTTCGGAACGTGCAGGGCTGGAGCACCCAAGTCCTTTAAGTTAACCCTTTAATGCACAAAGGAATTAATTCCATAAAGGATTCATGGGTTACATTCTCACCAATAACTACAGCATTCAAGAGCTTTTGGTTTGTCAGATCAAAACATTCCAGAAGTGTTGATCAGTAACAATTCTATCACCTTATAAGGTTTCCCACTTCCCTAGTCAGCTTAACCGTTCTCTTTCCCTTCGGGAAGTTCTTAATTGCTCCCAGTTATCAAGAAATTTTCAAAGACAATTGTCTAATATGGAATTACCTACCACCCGTGTAGAATGAAATTTTAGTTTATCTCACTGCTGAATCAGCAAAAGCGTCTTGCTATTATATTGGTTTCCATTCTTAGTCACAGGTCTAGTGTTAATAAAAAGCCTGGAGTGAATAAACTGTACTATCATGAGCTCACCAAATTCAAAGATTCAGGATTCCCTGTCCTTCACTTAAAGCTTTCCCAAGTTAAATACAGCATGATAAATGGTGATGCTTTGCCTAGAAACATCAGATGGACTAACCTATGTCCCAAGTTTTTTCATGCACAATCTCAGGAACTATTACCAGGCATTATTTTACAATTTATTATTATCCATGATACCTAACATACTATTTTTACACATTAACAGTAGTAATAGTGAATGTAAAAGCCTCTATCCTAAGAGAATCATATAGGCTGGGGCTGAAATCAAGAGTATAGAGTCAGTATACTGCCTGGAATTGAACCTCAATCCCAACACTTACTAGCTCTGTGATCTTGGTCAAGTTTTTTATCTTTTGTGCTTCAATTTCCTCTTTTGTAAAATGAGAATAATCACAAGATCTTCCTCAGATGGGTGTTATAGGGATTAAATAAACACATAAGTGTAAAGAACTTAGAATTGTGCCTGGCATCTGATAAAAAACTTATGTAAGTAATGGCTATTACCATCACAACCACCATTATTCCAAGGAACTTGGGACATTTAACTTGCCCTCTCTCTTTAATTTTTACCTTACTGCAAGTGGTAGAAAAAAGGGCGGTATTATCCTCTTGATTGACAGGCAGTTGTTGTATAGTGACAAGAGCACTTTATTGAGTTCCACTACAACACAGCTATCTCACTGATTTCATCTGCAAAATGGGGATGGTAACCACCTATCTCATAAGGCTTTGTGTGATGTAAGTAAAATATCTGTTCAGAAGTCCTGTTTTGTAGTTATCACCACTCAGGATATATTGGTAATATTACACTCTGTCAGATACTTGGGATTTCAAAATTACCTGGTTCCAGGTACTCAATCATTTCTGCAAGGATGAGATTTAATATACTTCAAGGCATGAACCCCAAAAGGTGCTATAGAACAAATTAATACAAAATTGTCCCCTTCTTTCACATTCTCTGGTTAGGATACATTTCTTCAAAATAGTCTATGTGTGGAGGTTGGAGGATGTCAAGGGCAGAGAGTACCTGAGAAAAGGAAGAAAAAAAAAGACAAATTTAGAGAATTAAAAAGGAAACAAAATATGACATAAATGCAAGTAAATACTATTAACTCTTAAATGATCTAAGGATTAGTTACAATTTCCCACTGAGAGTAACTAAATTTATCAGTCAAGAATATAGTCCTAAACTTTAAGATGGGTTTGTAAACTTACTATCTAAAAGACAATTCTACCTAAACCAAAATGAGAGAGGCAATTGGTTTTATACTACATGCTACCAGTACCCATGCACAGGAGAAAGTGTTGGAAAGAAACACCCTATTTTGAACAATCAGTGTTGCTCTAAGAACATGAAGAAACATATACGTACTACTCATTCCTTTATTTCTGTTCAAAAAATGTTTACTAAGTGTGTTCTACTTGGTAGGCTCTTGGGTTATACTGATAAACAAAACTGATATCGTCCCTGCTCTTGTGACTAGAGGAGAGGAAGGCATTAAACAAACAGTTACACAAATATATTATGACATTGATTATTATGAAGGGAAAAAGTACAGAGGAATGGCGAGAAAAATCTTCCCTGAAGTAATACTAAGGGGTGAAAGCCAAATCGGAGTTGGTCAGGCAATGAGGGTAACATAAAGGCACTGAGGCAAGAAAGAACCAGGAAGATTCTAGAAACAGAAATGTTAGTGCTTATGGAACATAGTGGGTGGGAGGAAAATAGACTGGGATAAAATAGAAGAGGAAGGCAGGGAATACACCACACAATATACCTTTAAATTATGTTAAGCATTTTGGATTTTATTCTAAATACAAAAAAAGAAGGCACTAGGGTGGGAAAAAAGGACTTTCAGGCATCTAGAATTCAAGTCCTTTATAAAAGGAGCATACTACCAATGTAACTTCTGCCATCAAAACATAACAGGCCTACTTCCCCTACTAGCTGTCCAGCTACTCTTTGAAGTCCCGTCTATGATGTCACAGCTAAGAGTCTGAACCTATCTTGCTAATGAGAAATACCAGGCTCAAAGGATATGGAAAAAGTTATTTAACAGGAAATAAACTGTGTGGTACAAGTTCAAATTTTCTGATCTTTAGCTTAGTTTTTTAAGGAAAAAACTTTTATTATGGAGAACTTCAAACATATAAAAGTGGGAAAACAGTATAAAGAATATTCATGCAATCAATACCTGGCCTTAGTAGTTATCTACATATAGCCATTCTTGTTTCATCTATACCCTCTACTATCCTTAATAATTTTGAAGCAAATATCAGAGTTATTTCAGCCATACATCAGTAAGTATGTCTAAAAGATAAAAACTTAAAAAAAATACAGTTACCGAATCTAAAACAATGTTTTTAATACCATCAAATATCCAGTGCTCAAATTTCTAATTTTCTCATTTTTTTAAAAAAGTTTGTTAGTCTAAATATTATGGTTGATTGATGGCTTTTAAGTTTTAACCTATAGATTTCTCCTCCATCTCTTTCTTTTCCCCTTGTGATTTACATGTGGAAGAAACCTGGTTCATTTCAAATGTTATTCTTTTTTCAGCCAAGTATTTGTCACTTTAAAATTTTAAATTAAACTAAAATCTCCTGTAATGAAAAAGCCTTCACTCACTTTAAAACAGTTAAACAAAGATTTTAAAATAGTTTAGATGTTTTATAAAGAATACCTATCTTTCCTTTCTGAATTAAAATATTTATACTTGGAATCTTGGTATAAACAGAAAATAAAGAGATTTTCCAGTTTCTTAAAATAATTTTTATCATATGAAAGATAAATTATTTCACGTATATTTTTAAAAACCTGTAATTAGTGTCACAAATTCACGTAAATTCATTTCTCATTATGTGATAGAACAATTTTTAACATGACTATTTGATGCTTGAGGAAGGCAGTTAGAAATCAGTGTTTTGCTTGACATCTTTCGGACTCTAAACTCTGTATCTGAACAACACACATCCTCTCTTGGAGGAAAACAGAATGCAATGAGTGACAGCGTCCATTGGACAAAGCTATTTTACACTTCAAATCTATCTTCTATAATTAGAGGTTATCTAGAGGAAAGTGACAACCATACATTTTAAACCTTGATAGAGAAGAATGAGGCTTTCTTACTCCAAATTTGATGAGGATTTTGGAGAAAAGCTATATAAAACAGGGTTAGACATTTGCACTAAAGCATTTAGCTGTGATTCTTAGCTTCAAAGGTACAATATTTTAAACTCTGCCTGGAACTTTTTAAACGGCTGTTGTTTTATACTCCCATTCTTTCTACCTCAAAATGTTTATCAGAAGACAGCATTCCACAGCGTTTCCAGGTGGTAAAAACAGTGCTTAGACCAGTAGAAATGATCCAGGAATCTCAGAAGTGTTGTAAATGAGTAAGTGGGAAGGAATAGTAGCAGAGTTTCAAACTCCAGACTTCATGCCTGACTCCCTATTTAAATAGCCCGAGTCCCTCTATAGCCCCACCATTATTTGTGGGAATAAAGTGTGTGAGGTTAGCCTTATGATGTAAATAGGAGGATGCTTGTAAAGGCTCTGACTTGTAAAAAGTCAAAGTATCCCAAAATACCACCGACTCTTCAAAGGATCTCAAATACAAAAAAAGTAAGCAGACTTGTCTAATTAAAAAATGAACTAAAGTTACATCCTTAAATAACGGTCATTGCCGAACACTGTTCAGCACATTTCTCACATCTTTTAAGAATTGGACAAAAGCTCATTATGGTAGCTGCTTTTTAGAATTTTAACCTCTGCGATGTTAGAAGATTCCCTATAAATTGGTTACATGATGAGTAAATGGCTTAGTTTTTTCTAGCCAGCCTTTTATGTCTTTTATCAATAAAACATTTGCCACGAATAATCTCAAATCCTAAATACAAGGACTAGAAATTTAACTGTTCACAGAATCCAGTTAAATCCCATGTTTAGCAAAGGACCTATCCCCTCCTCATTCTCTCATCTCCCAGTAGAGTACAAGTTCTTTAAGGTAGAGACTATGTTACTATTATTTCTTATAGAGTTGTAACATATAGTAAAGTACACAAATCCTAAGTGTATAATTTGATTAACTTTTACACAAAGTGCATAATATGATGAATTTTGACTCCACAGTTAAAATCTAGATAAAAAAATTAAGCATTTCAACATCCCAGAAGGCCCCCTTGCTCCTTTCCAGTCAAAACCCACCCTGCTCAGAGGTTACCATTCTCATTTCCATCACCATAGATTTGTTTCGCCTGTCCTTGAACTTTACAAATTAAATCATAAAGAGTGAAGTCTTTTATGTCTGGCCTCTTTCATTTACTGTTATGCCTGTGAGATTCATCCATGTTGATGGAACAGAGGTTCATCCTTTTATCGATGCGTAGTATACCATTATATGAGTGGAATATAACACAACGTACTTAGAGTACCGTTGGCAAACATTTGAGTTGTTTCCAATTTCTGGGTATTATGAATAAAGCTGTTATGAACATTCTTGTACATGTCTTTTGGCGGATTTATAGAGTCATTTGTCTTGAGTATACCAAGGAGCAGAACTGCTGGATCATTGGGTAGGTATATATTTAGCTTGAGTAGAAACTGCCAGTTTTCCAAAGTGGTTTTACAAATTTACACTCTCACAAGCAACGATAAGAGTTTCAGTGGAGTCATATCCTTGTCAATACTGTGTATTGTCAGTCTTTTTGATTTCAGCCTTTCTGGTGGGTATATAGTATCCCATTATCTCTTAATCTAAGTCAGTTTCCTCATCTGTAAAATTGACATATCTCATAGGAATTTAGTGAGGATTAAGTGAAAGAAAACATGCGAAGCATTTAAATAGTACCTAGCAAATAATGAAAATCTGTGGTTTTAATTTACGTTTCTCTGATGACTAATGACTTTAAGCATTTTGCTATATGTTTATTAGCCATTTGGTTATCCTCTTTTGTGAAATTCTTGATTAAGTCTTTTACTGATGGACAAAAATTCTTGATTTGTAGAAGCTCTTCATTAGATATATGATGTTTAGATACAGAATTTACAGTATCAAAAATGTCAAGTAAAATATTTATTACTAATGGACTACCTCAAATGCTAAATATTAATTTAACAAATTGTGCTATCACATAATATATTTTGAAAACAAGTTGTTTGTTGGATATATGTCTGAAGTCTGTCTTCTCATTCTCTTAACTTTTGATGAGCATGCGGTGTCCAGTTTCACAATTTTTTTGATGGTCAATGCTTTACTTGTCCAGCTAAAAAAATCTTTGCTTATCTTGAAGTCATGAAGATATTTTCCTAAGTTTTATTCTATAAACTTAATCATTTTACCTTTTGCATTTAAGTCTATGATCCATTTTGAATTAATTTATGCATATGTTGTGAAGTAGTTTTTTCATATGGATATCTAATTGATTCCTATTTATTGAAATGCCCATCCATTAACCAATGGATTGCAGTGGTGCCTCTCTTGTAAATCAGGTGAACATATATGTGTATATCAGTTCAGAGACTCCCTATTCTGTTCTATTAATCTATTTGTCTATCCTTGTGTTGCCTCGATTTCTGTAGCTTCATATATATCTCAGTATCTGGAAGTGTGAATTTCCAACTCTGTTCACCTTCTTCAAGATTCTCTTGAGAATTTCAGGTCTTTTCCATGTCCATAAACTTTAGAATATTTGTGAATTTCCACATATACATACTCACAAAACCCTGCTGGGATTTTGATTGGGACTACAATGAAGATACAGCTCAACTTGGGGAGAACATGTTAACCACACTGAGTTTTCCAGTCCATGAACATGAGAGACTGTATTATTTTAAATGCATCAAGAATGTGCCCAGTACCACAAATTTTAGGTACAGAGCAAATAAAACCAAATCCACTGGAAATTAATCTACTCTACAGCATCCTTTGCCTTTTCATACTCCTTAGCAGTAAAACCATTAGCACTAATACTGTCTGCAGCTGAACAGCATGTCAGCATTCAGAGAAGGGTCCTATTGGGTCTCATATTGGTATGATTCTTTAGCCTGCTTATGAATTCAAAGAGGCCTTGTTTTGCGTCAGGTCAGACTATACAAAGGAAAGTGAATGATCCTTCTTTGCTCCGCTGCCTCCTCTTTGCCTCCTCTACCCCTCTCTAGAGTACTCCAGAACTAAGACTGGAGAAAAGTAACTCCAAGAGAGATCACTGAGGTTATCCTTCCAGACTCCGAGATTTTTTTTTTCTATCACTTACATTTACTCACTCTTCAAATAGACTGACTGCATACTGTGTGCTCAGTGCTATTGCCTGAGGACAAGAAAAAGCCCAAGACTTGTATTACAAGGGCTCTTAGCACAAATCAGTGGACTCTAACAGGGCTCTAAATGCACTTTAGAGGACCAGCGAAAGCCTAAAATGACATAAAAATTGTGTATGTGCATTTTTCAAAGAAAGGGTTCATAGGATTCATCAGATTTTCACAGAAGTACAAGACTGAAAAAACCTCAATTATCCCTTTCCAAGCTGATAAGATGACAATTGTGTGTGTGTGTGTACATGCACAAGTGCATAGGCGAGAGAACTAGAAAATATTTTGCCAGATTTTATAATAGCTCAGATTCTGACTAGACACTAGTGATAAGCCTAAACAACATCAATCTTTAGAAAGATTGATTTCTATTTCCCTAAGTTACTACATCAAGGTGAACCTATTCTTTAAGATGATGAACAACCTGTCCTTTAAGAAGAAAAAAAAAAGTATAAATATGTGTGTGTGTATATATGTATGTGTGTGTGTATCTCAATCAGTCAGATCACTTGAAATCACTGAATTTGATACAGTGACTTTGAAGGTTCTGTTCAAAAGAAAATCCAAAGCCTTCTAGGGCTTTATAGCTATTTTCTGACACATAAAAAGCCACCCAAATTAAAATCCAAACTTCCTACAACAGCCAGGTTAATCTTTCTAAATGCCATTTTCATCATGACATTCCTTTCTTCTCCTGCTGTTTAATCAAATCTTAATCTCAAAAGGCTCATCTTAAGGTTTGCCTTCTCTATGTTTACAGCATCATTGAGCTTCTAAGTCCACAACAATTACTCTCTTTTCCTTAATATTATGGCACTTGTCTGCCACCATTCACCAGAGAAGTTTTTTAAAAAGCAGATACCTGGGCCTCAACCCCAGAGATTTCACTTGAGTAGGTCTGGGATGAAACCCACAAAACTGCATTTTTAAGGCTCACCTGGTGATTCTAACATACTTCTGGGTTTGATTGCCCAGCTTTTTGCTATGCACAGTACACAGACTGTCCTGTACTAATGTTTAACCATGCAGGCAGTCTTCCCATAGCCCCGTTATCATAGTATTTATCACATTACAAAATTCCCTGAGGGTGGAAACCCCTAGAAGCTAACATAGTTTAGGGATATAGGATGTGCACAATAAATGTTCACTGAATCAATGAGTACAGGCTCTGAAGCAAGACAGATTTAGACTCCAATCTTGTGCCACCTTGACCTTGGGCAAGTTACTTAACTCTAAGCTTTGGCTTCCTCCTCTGTAGAGATAACAACCCCTATTTGACAAGATTTTTAAGGATTAACTGAATTAATGTGTGTAAATCGTCTAGCATACTTTCTGATACACAGTAACAAGTATTAAGCACCTGGTCCACCCTCCTCAACAAAGGACCATGTTTTAAACTTTTTTTGTATCCTCCACATGACCTAGCACTGTACTCTGTACACAGGACACAATTAATAAACATTTGTTGCCTGAACTACACCAAATACCAGTTCCCTCTTAGACTGGCATTCCACGCATTTCAGGGATGCCGGCCTTGAGATGCTTTTAGAGATAGATCTCAGAGAGCACAGCATAAATTCATTACACAAACAGTGGTGCCATGTCATCTTCATCTCCAACTATCTGCCTCACTTTTGAACATCCCCACAGAAGTCACAAGCACTCTCTTATGATAGTGCTTAGGAGCTCTAAACAGTAGTTGCTGTGTTTTAATAGGTATGATTTTCAAGAATTCAGTTTGTTTCTTTTCTTATACTACTCATTCTGACACTATCTTTGTAACTTAATTAGTTACTCTATAGGAATGAGTCATAAGCAAAGATGCCAATATATACAAATAGCAGCCTATTACACCATCCCTCCTTTACAAAAGAAGCCAAGATAGGTCTGAATATAATAAACCATTGAAATCCTTAGGAAGCAAATTTCTGAAGCCTCATTTGAAATTTTCTTCACCATGTATATCTTTACTTGAGTCTCTGACAATGTATATAAAGTTTGTACTCTTTGATGTTGGGGTGGGGCTCAGGCGGATTCGAGAAATAAATAACTAAGCAAGCGCTAGACATCATTCTGAATCACTTCCAAAATCTGAGGAGCAAGTCATAAAATAGCAACTCGAGTGATATTCTGAAAGTTATTAAAACAAACACACTGCTGAACGGTTCCAATTGACTGAAGGACAGTAATAACTTTTTAAAAAGTTTAAGGAAAAGAGATTTCAATCAATAAAATGAAATACATCAAACCAAGGAGCTTCAAGTAAATCTAAGTTTGATACTCCTAGTTTTACCAAATAGTTCAAACTTTTACAAATCTCTCTCAAAGTGAGATCCACACTTTGGCCAAAATTTTAAAGGTTCCTGGGCAAACAAGTTTTTATTTCCGCAATTAAAATAGCATAGGTTGAGTACCAAATACAGAATGTGAGGCAGTTTTTCTTTTCACATGAAGTTGAAAACTAAGCGTCCAATGCTAACATCCTCCAGGTAAACTCTAACCGTGTCAAACTTTTAATTCAGGATTAGTTGAGGAGAAGCTATATCTCACACCACAATAATTCTATTTGCCCGTGAGTCTTGACATCTCTAAACACAGCCATAAATAAGCTAAGCTATGTTACTTTAAGAACTGTACTATTTTTTAGAGGAGATATTGTCTTCCTACATCTGTAACAATCTCTGATTAAAAAGATTAAAGGATAAAAATAAAGCATTTAAAATTAGGGGCCAATTATTTCCACTTAAATCACTACTCAGACCACATATTACACTGTATCTTTATGCTGAATATTAGTGTTGTTCCTCAGCTAAATATTAACATTTGCTTTATATCAATTAATATTTATCTGTCAATCGATAAATCTTAGAATTCACTTAAATTTGCTCATTGCTCACAAAAAGAGTCTAATTTGTCTCAGATTTCCAAACTCCTTAATAACTTACATATTCCCCTTTTAACTCTCTTTTGCTCTTTACTAATACAATTAAGCATGCTAAGGGAACAGTTTATCCCAAACACCGATTTCACTTACATTATCATGTTTAAAAAAACACAACATCTTCAATTCCCGGAAGACCCTTTTGCAAGAGACCAGATTCTGGAAGACGTTGGGCATCTTTTTGAGTGCTACTCTCTTTCCATCTCTTGGATCTGTTACTGACCTGAAGAAGCAATATTTGGGAAGAGAGGAAAAAAAGAGAAATCAATTCCAAACCTTGTTCTTCAGTGTTTCAGAGCATGACAAATATCTTTAAAACACTCAATATTAAATCCACTTAATGTGGAAGGTGTCAGTGAGAAAGATTATAAAAAAGTACACATCTATAATCAAAGAGAGTGTTTAGCCCACCCAACTCATCTGCCATGTTTTTTTCCTTTGTTTTTTTAAAATCCCTGTCTAAATTTCTAGAAACATTTACTCTTTCAGAGAGGTCACTTAGCAATACATCTGAGGTAGGAGGGCTATTTAGTGGTAAAGTCATTTTAAAAATGGAGGGAAAAAGTATATAGTGGAACATTAACATGGCTGAGGTCAAATTAGTTTTATGCTTTATTTTCAGAACCAAACTCAAGATAGAAGAGATGTTCATTCAGATTTTATCACAGTTAGTTTAACATAGAGAACACAGTTTAAATATTTCGGTTTCTTCTATAAATGAACATCCTTTAGTAATAAAGATTTCAGTACCATCAGTAGCTGAACAGTATTCCCTCCTCAGAAGTCTAAGTGCCAGCTTAGGGCTGTAGCTTCTAGGTTATGACAACCTCTTTTCTTCTGTTTCTCAGCTTTTAGCGTGGTAGCCGCCTCCTGTAGTTACTAACTATCAGCTCGGTGTCCCCTTTTTTCCTCTTTTAGCTTTCTAACACCTGTATAACAAATTCCCTGTATTACACTTCCCTATGTTTGAAACACTAGTGTGGTTTCCACTTTTCTAACTGGACCCAATTGATACATATTAATCAAATAGTTAAAAGAAACAAATCAATAAACTTGGAAAAAATATGACCAATTGGCCACTTGGCAAATTGATTTTCCATGAATTAACCTACAGCTTTTTTTCCTTCTACTTATCATCTACGACTGGTTGTCCTTGTAGAATTTATTCCTATCAGACCAGATTTGTTTTGCTAGATTCCTGCCTAACATTCCTAACTACCATTATCTCTCAGTTCCTGTTTCAGTCATCCAATGCTTTGACTATCCCTCCCAGATATGTGTCATTTTAAAATCTACTATATATGTCATCAATGCCTTTATCCAAGTTACTAAAGTTTAGAACAGGACTGAGAATAGATCTCTGCAACAGATACAACACTAGAAACTATCTATGAGACTGGCATCCAATCTTCAATTGTGGGTATGGTTATTCAATTAATTACTTATTTAATTAACCACAATCACTCAGTTTCTTTCTTTCTCTGTCCACAAGGAAATCAGACACTCATCAAATTGCCTTCCTGAAAATAAAGCATTCTTGTTATCTACCTGTTTGTCTGGAAATCACACCAAAATTTTCTATGAATTCCATGACTTCTTTATAAATTCATCTTAGTGATCACTAACTACTTCCTTTCCTAAGTGTTTGTGAAACTCTTAAATGGTGCATTCTAGTATTTTTAAACAGCATGAATGCTCTACTTTCGTCCACTGATTGCAAATTTGGTAAAACATTAAGTATGATCATTTTTAAGTCTTCAATAGCTTGAAATGTAATTCAACTAGGCCAAGAGACCTAACATTCTTGACTGTTGCTTAAAAAATACCAATCAAAATCCACAACCCAGCTTAAAATCCACATAAACTAGGAAAGCAAAATAGGAAGGAACCTGAATTTAATATTATATTCAGACTGTTAAAAATATTTTTTTTTCCGTGCAAACACATCACCTCTGTAGCTAGATACTAGAAAAGAAAAATGTCAATGAAATAGCAAGGAAGGAAAATTTTGGACTATATATTGCATTTAGTTGTCAATGTCTCTTGAGTCTTCTTTACTATAGAACGGTTACTTTGAATTCTTTGTTTTTCATGACATTGTCATTTTGGAAGAGTACAAGCTAGTTATTTTATAGACTTTTCCTCAATTTGAGTTTGTGTGGTGTTTTCTCATGATTAGATTCAGGTTATGCATTTTTAACAGGAATAACATAGAAGTGATGTCTTCTCAGTGCATCACATTAGGAGGCACATAACATCAATTTTTCCCATTACTGTTGATAACTTTGATCACTTGGATGAAGTGTCTGTCAAGTTTCTCCACTGCAAAGTTACTATTTTTTCCCTTTGTAACTGTGTAAATATTCTATTCCTTATCAAATTTTGACCCACTACTTTTAGCATCTATTGATGATTTTTGCCTGAATCAACTATTACTATGATGGTTGCCAAATAGTACTTTATTAATTTTAATATTTATAATAGCTAGCTTGCACAATAAATATTAGTTTTAAAAATGGCTAAATTGATTTAACACAATGCCCCTTCCAAAGGCCTCAAACAACAATACTTCTTCCCAACTTCTGACTTCTTACTAGTCCCGACCCTACTGTGGTGAGGAAAGCTGCTTTAAGATAAACCCACTCCTGGCTCAAGGTTAGTACTGCGCCTTGTAATGTTTTACGGTAAAATCCACAAAGCCACATTTTATTATTCATGCAAAAGCCAGTCATGCTGGTGGCTGGTAACAATATAACTCTAATGAATGTGAATGGCAGTGCAGTAATTTCACGCCATGTTGAGTTTGTTCTCTCTTAACTTGAGGTAGCAGATGCTTTAGTTCAGCACAAACAGTACCACAGAACACAGATAAGTGTGGAAGCCTGTTACACAGGAATTCTTTTATTTTCTTTGTTACTGAAAGGCTTGCTGTGCTTAGTTTCTCTGCTGCTGCAATACCCTGGTTATTCCAACTGCACTTGTTAACAAAGCTCCAGCTGTAGAGATAATGAACAACATTTAGGGCAACTTTCCTCATTTCAGAAAAAAGGAGCCATCCTTCGACCTACAGTTCACTTACTGGTCAGTTACTTTCTCTACTAAATACTGGGCGCCCTAAACAAAGCACATCTGTCATTTCATCTGATTACCTTCATAAGCATTCAAGTTATAGTATCAGGTATTTAATTCCTAAATTTTAAATTAATGTTTAATTCTACACACACTATATTAAAAATAAAGTTTTAAGGGTTGTGAGAAAGAATCCTTTCTTACATTTGCCCAGAGTACATCAATTCTTCTCTGTACTTAGAATACAAGTTGAACTGTTTTTTAAACAGCCAGAAGAATCCACGAGCCATTCTTCAGGGAGACACAGAGTGAGTCAAAAGAGTACAATACCAAAACAGGAAGCTTTTTAGATCTGGTGTGGTCGTTCTGTTGTATTTTCTTAATCCCAGGAAACTGTGATCATTGCCCCAAATCTGCTTAAATTACTGACAAGCAGAAGGGCTAGAATGAAACAAGAGTGAAACTTACTAGGGGGATACTTTCCCAGGCACTAGAATTTTACATCATAACATCTTTAAATTAGTATAACTAGCCAACAAGAATCTCCAAGAAATTATATGCTCATTTATTTTATGTAAAGAATCTTTTCTCCACATTTTAGTAGTTTTAAAGTTCATGTTTCTGATACAGGTTTTTAACTATTCAAAGCAAATAAATAATTTATAATGTGAATGCCTCAACCTGGATTAAGAAAATCAGGTTCTTCTAAACTATTTACATAAACTTGTAATCAGTGATCACCTATTTTTTGCTATACATACTACAATTACTATGTCAACTGTACCAACACTGCACACATCTCAGTAATAGAACCTCCTAACTAGACTCTAAATATTTAGATTATTACTTTCACATTCATTTTGAAATTCATTTCCTTAAAAGTTATTTTTACTTATATTTAGATTAAGTCTGCTTGGGAAAACAATAGCAAAGTCTGAGGCAAAAATTCTGACAATAAATAAGTCTAGAAAATGTATCTTCTTTGTACCTTAGTCCTTGTTATATGTTCAAGGACAGTATAGGTTAAAGAAAAAGGGGTTTATATTTGTCTCTCTGGTCTTTTTAACCAGAATTTTAACAGATTATGGTTTGTGTGCTGACATAATTTACAGAGTTGCACGCTATTTAGAAGAACAAATCTTCTAGGCTTCCCTGCCCCTACCCCAACACATAAAAAAGGATTCTCATCTTTCATATTTAGATAATTTGTTCCTGTGTGCTGACATAATTTACAGAGTTGCACGCTATTTAGAAGAACAAATCTTCTAGGCTTCCCTGCCCCTACCCCAACACATAAAAAAGGATTCTTATCTTTCATATTTAGAGAATTTGTTCCATCAGTTGGGGTTTTCTGATGTTTATGTTTATCCAAATTTGGTATTTGCTGAGTTAGCTCTATGCATAAGAAAGAGATCCTTTTTGTTTTTTTCCACATACTTATAAAATGGTCCCCAAACTTGTTAATCTGATATTCTAAGGAAAAAAGGCCTTATACAATAGCTAAACCAAAGCAGTGAAATAGTTTAGTCTTTTTCTCATATCCTATCATAATACTATTGATCAGAAGCAAAACATCTACATTTAACTGGAAGAGTTCAATATGAACTTAAACATCCTTTAAGTCTACATTTCAATAAGTACAAACAGCAGTGATCCCAGCAGATGAGAGAGCACTGGGCCATTCTGATAAGGGAGGAGTAACAGGGAAGAGGCAAGCCCTCCAATATCAGGCTGTCATATTTATTTTCAAAGACTTGTTACTAGTGAATAAGACCTAACTTTTAAGATCTCCTCAACTCCCCACCAATAGTTACTGGTTAAGGTAAAATATAGGTGAAAAATCATTTTTTGCTGATTGTTGTTGTTTTAGGAATATTTTATTGTTCTTTAGACCATGAATTAATTAGTTCCATCCTTATTACAGATGCTGGGAAGATATAGAGACTCCTCCTCCTCAGTCACTGTCAAATACCTCTGTGAGGAGTCTGACCGGCCTGCAGGAAAGTTGCCACACTGTCTTTTCAGTGGAGATTTTCTCATGTTAGAGGGTGAGCATGACAGAGCCCAGTCTGCCAAGTCTAAGAAGTTTTCATGACCCACTAGCCACACTCCTCTCCTTAGAAACAGATCTATGAATACTGTGGCGAGGAATGGCGAGGAAAACCAGTTGCAATGAAGGAAAAGTTTCTGTAGGAAGTCCCAAAGGAAAATAATTCACAACTGCATCTCCTTCTTGCATTTAAGCAACTTTGGGCAAGAAGAGGTTACAAAGGGTAACCAAAGCTAAAATTGTCACACAAAAGTGTGCTTGCTTTAATCCCACTGACGACTTCCTTAAGATAGGTGTTCAGTAATAGGACTACTGAGGAATATAAAGATTTTTTTAAAAACTAAAGAATGGCAATTTGTGATGCACAGTAGGTTTATAAATACAAAAGCCACTAAATGGAAGAAAAGGACAGTTTTATTCACACAGAAGGTTTACAACAATATGGCTTTGCCAATGTTAAAAATTGTAATGGATTTAGAAAGTTCACTTCATCAGAAAAAAATTGTTTTTAGTTGCCACAGAGAGTGCTTTATCATGTAATCTTGTAGTGGCTAAGCTAAAATTTTAATAATTACTTAATATAAAATGTAAGTCCCAATATGCTATTAGTTAAAAGTAACTGAACATACCAATAGTAAAAAGTCATTTATGAAATAAAAGGGGAAATTTGCATATGGCTTAGAATTATGGCTATAAATTAAATGTCCATATTTTCTAGAGATGTACTCTTAAGGATATAGAGGTAAAATGACATTGAGATCTAAGATTTGTTTTAAAATACTTCAGTAATAAGGATTGCTAAAACAAATGATCATATCTTGATAAGCATTGAATCTGAGTGATGGGTATAATGGGGTCTAACTAAACAAAAGTAAAGAAAATGTATGTTTGAAAGTTTTCAAAATAAAAAATTGAAATGAAAAAATTTTTAAATACTCCTTACATTAATATAAAAAATATCCTATATCTGGGATTAAAGCTAACAAAAGCTATGCAAGACTTCTACACAAAAAGACTGAAAAACATTATGGAGAGAAATTAAAGACATAAATAAATGGATATACTATTTTCATGGATTAGAAAACTCAAGATTGTAAAAATTTCAATTCTCCCCCAAAATGATTTATAGATTCAGTGAAATTAAAAAAAAAACAAAATGTTTTCTTTTTGTGGAACTAGAAAAATTAGCTCTCAAGTATTTATGGAAAGGCAAATATGCCAAGGACAGCTAAGACACTCTTGAAGAAGAATAAGGTGGGAAAAACTGCTCTACCAGATACGAAAACTTATTATAAAGCTACAGTAACTTAGTGTTGTTTTGCTGCAATAGACCAATGAAATAGAAATATGACCCAGAAATAGATTTTAACATACACAGACATTTGGTTTATCATAAAGGTGGCTCTGCAGATGCAAAATTGCACCTTACGCTATTGTTTCTCAGCTTCAAACCCATCCATCTAAACAGGGCTCTGCAATACTAGGGTTTTGGTTTTGCCAACTAGCTCGAAGTTAGGCTCTGACAATAGAAGGCTTTAGAGCCGGAGAAGAAAAAAAGGACTTGCTTCTTATTGTGAGCTTCCTGTCTGTCTCTGGTTTCTGTGTCACCCCATGACACAGCAGTGGTAGTGCCTTCCTATATAGTAGCAGCCGAACACAGTTTATAGTTTTCCCAACACTTGCAGAACCAGCCTCATCGCATCCTCCACCCCAAACCCAGCAATAGTGAGCTAGTATCCTCTCCTTAGACATCTGAATTTCTGCAGCATGAGGTTCTAAGTCTTAATAATTCCAACCTCTTCTCTTTATTCTTCCAGTTGTGCAGGTGTAGCTGCTACTTCCATGACACCTTAGTGTCCTCTTCTTGTCTTTTTAGTTACCTACAACTTTAAACTTTAGTTACAAACAACTTTACAGCTAATTAGCAACCGCCCCCCTCTATCATTAGACTCTGTTTAAATGATTGGTGTGGTTTCTTCCTCCTGATTGGACCCTGACAGATACAACCTTCTTTTCAATGTATGGTATTGGAACAACTGGATAGCCATATGGAAAAACAGAATGAACCTTCAACCTTACTTCACTCCATAAACAAAAATAAATTCCAGGTGGATTGTAGATATAAATGTGAAAAGCAAAATCATACAACTTTAGAAGATAACATATAGAAGAATATCTTCATGATATTGGGGCAGGGAAAGATTTCTTCAATAGGAAACAAAAAGCCCCAATCATAATGTAAAAAAATTGATATATTTGACTACTTTAAAATCAAGAACTTCTTTTCATATCCGTACATTGTTAAGAGTAAAAAGTCAATTCACATAGTAGGAGAAGATGATTGCAACACACAAAATAAGGAACAAAGGGCTCTTATCCAGATTAATACAGAACTTCTACAAATCAATTTTTAAAAAGGGCTTGAATAGGCATTTTAAAAAAAAGGCTAATCCAAAAGGCCGATAAACATATGAATAGGAGCTTAACCTCATTAATCATTTGGGAAATGAAAATTAAAACCACAATGAGAAAGTACTATATAATCACCAGAATGGCCAATATCTAAGTCTGAGAATACCAAATGTTTGGTGAAGACATAGTGCAGCGGCAATTCTTATGGACTGCTAATAGGAATGTAAATTGGTACAATCACTTTGGAAAACAGATTGGCTTTATATACTAAAATGAAGATACGTATACCCTGTGACCCAGCAATTTGACTCACATACCCAAAAGAAATGCGTACACCTATACACTAAAATACATACACGTGTGTTCATGGCAGTGATATTTGTAATACACTTAAAACTGGAAACAACTCAAATATCTATGAACAATGGAAGAGATAAACAAAATTGCTGTATATTCATATAATGGAATACTCTAAGGCAATTAAAATGAACTACCACTACACGCAACACAGATGAATCTCACAAACATAATTTTGAACAAAAGAAACCAGTCACAAATGAATAGATGCTGTAAGATTTCATTTCTATAATATTAAAAATATAAGCAAAGTTGAACTCTAATGTTTAGGGATGCATACATAGGAGACAGAAACTATTAAGAAAGGAAGTAGCTACCGTAAAAGTTAGGATAGTGGGGTTCTTAGGCAAGGAGGGCGGGAGATAACGATGGGGGGGGCAAAAGAGGACTTCTGTGTGCTGACAATGTGTTATTTCTCACATAGATGGTGGCTAGAGAAGGGTGTACTTTGTGATAAATCACTGAGCTGTATATTTTATTTTGTGTACATTTCTGTATGTGTGTTGTTATATAAGTAAAAAAGTAAAAACAAACTTCCCAGTTAAATTTTTGAGCATAAAAAGCATTTTAGATTGAAATCTGTATAATGAGTAATTTTTAAAGAAGATGATTCTTTCCATTATTTTTCATAGAGGCACACATTTATAACAGCCCAATGGATTTTGTCTTATTTTTCCTTGTGCCACTGGCTCATTCTGTAGGGAGGAGTATACATAATATCTTTCTTCTGTTTTGGTAGAATTCCAAAGGAATTTGCTCGCTTAAAAAAAGTAAACGTTTTCAGTACAGAAGAATACACTATTAAGAAACATTCCACAGGAGAGTGCTGTCAGCAGAATTATAGCAGAACTGCAGCCCCACCCCTAATCTCATCACTATCTCCTAACTTCTTCCATTGTGAAGCAAAATGCTGAAGCAGCTACAAATATATAGATGTGCTTCAGGTTTTTAATTAGTTAGCCTTTTAAAAATAACCAAAATGAAAAATATTGCAAATACAAAACAGGAGGCAGGACTTCCAGCTGTGACAAACTGAAGAGGTCAGCAAATCCTCTCCCCCCAAAACAACTATAAAACTGTCAAAACCAACCATTTCAGGGCTCCAGAAAACAACCAAAGACAAACGCCAAATTTAAAAGTGTTTATTTATAAAAAATTGTGGAACTCAGGGTAAGAACAGTGGGAGTCAGTGGCATTACTGCTTGAAGCTGCTCCTTACCCACCCCCGTTCTCCCACCCAAGCCTAGTCCATGTAGTAGTTGTACCTGAGCAGGGCTGGGCATGAAAACCAGCAGCTTCCCTGCCTGAGGTTGCCGATATTTTTTGAAGTGGAGGGCAAAAATCCCACACACAGTGGTATTGAGAGTAAAAGCATTAAACTCAACAGACAAAGCCTACAGCTCTGCTGGCATGAGGCTGCTGTCCCAGTTGGGAAGAGGGGTAGACTAACAGAAGTCCAGAAACTTAATAAAGAAATTCTGGAAATGAGAGCCACAGGGGACTAGGTAAACTCTTCACACATCCCTGGCTAACTAGAGGCTACATATATGCTCAGAGTTGATCAGAGACCCCTAAACTCTCCACGTATCTGTGGCTGACTGTCAGGCTCCCCACGTGTGAAGGGAATGACTGAGATGCTCAGAAAAAATCAAAGCTGGGCCATACTTGAAAACTAGATGAGCTCCCAAAAATACTCACAGATGGATCAGCAAAGGGTAGAAGCCTTACTGGCTCAAGATGTTTGAGTACAACTTTTAACTAATCACCGGCTAAACACTAAACTATGTAGACACAAGGGGGATGCCAAGAAGGCCAGGTTAAAAATTTAAAAAAAAAAAAAAATGTGCAGAGACTTGAGTGGCTGCACCTCACAGGGGAGAAAGATTCTGCACATTAAGTCCAGTCCAGTTACTTAAATATGAGCGAACATACAAATAACAGTAATAATGACAACCTTGAGGGTGGGGAGGGGTACTGGGGAGGAATCAAATCCTGAGTTATTACATATATTATCAAATATGTCCAGTTTTTAACCAAAAAATTACAAGACATGAAGGAACAAGAAAACATGACCTATACTCAGGAGAAAAATCAGTTAATAGAAACTATTTCTGAATGGGCCCAGATGTTGTATTCAGAAAGACTTCAAAAACAGCTATTATAAATATGTTCGAAGAACTTCAGGAAAAGGTGTTTAAAGGATAAAAGAAAAATATGGTGACAATGACTAAACAAACAGGGGATCTCAATAGAGACATATAAACTACAAAAAAGAACTGAAGCAAATTCTAGAGTTCGAGAGTAGAATATTAGAAATAAAAAATTCACTAGATTTACCCAGTAGCAGATTTGAGATAACAGAAGAATCAGTGAACTTAAAAGACAGATCAACAGAAATGATACAATTTCAAGAACAAAGAGGAAAAAGCTTGAAGAAAAATGAACAGAGCCTCAGAGACCTATGCAATAACACTGAGTATATCAACATCTATCTAATGGGATTACCAGGAGAAAAGGAGAGAGAGAAAGGGGCAGAAAAAAATATTTGAAGAAATAATGGTTTAAAACATCCCAAATCTGATGAAAAACAATCTACAGATCCAAAAAACTCAAAAAAATCCCACATAGGATAGACACAAGAGTTCTGCACCTAGACACTTCATAGTCAAACAAAGAACAAGTCAAAGACAATGAGAAACTCTTAAAAATACAAGAACAATACAATTAATGACTGACTTCTCATTAGACATAATGGAGGCTAGAAGCAGTGGAATGCCATATTTGCAGTGGTGGTGGTGGGAGGCAGGCAAAAAAATTCTATATCCAGCTAAAAAAGACCCTACCCTTAAAAAAAAAAAAGGCAGAATGAAAACATTCCAAGATAAGTAATAACTGAGAGAATGTGTTGCCAGCAGACTTGCCTTACAGGAAATAATAAAAGAATTCCTTTAGTCTGAAAAGAAATAACCCCAGAGGGTAACTGAAATCCACAGGAAGAAATGAAAAACTAGAAATGGCAAACACGTGGGTAAATAAAAGAAAACATTGTTGGGTTTATAACATATATAGACATAATACACATGACAATAACAGCACAAAGGTGGGGGGGAATTGAGCTCTATTAGAGCAAAGCTGCTGTATTTTATCAGAATTAAGATAGTAGTAATCTGAAATAGATTGTTCAGAAGTTAAGATGCATACTGCAATCCCCAGAATGATCAATGAGAAAACTAAAAAACCAAAAGGATTAAAAAATCAACAGATAAGTTCAAGTGGTCAGCCAAAAAATAGTTGTTTAACGCAAAAGAAATAAAGGAAGAATGTATGAACTAAAGAAACATGAGATATATAGAAAACAAAGAGCAAAATGGCAAATGTAAATTCAATCATATCAATAATTACACTAAATGTGAATGGACTAAACACTTCAATCAAAAGGCAGAGACTAGCAATTTCAAAAAAACAAGATTTAACTATATGCTATCTATAAAAGACCTACTTTAGACTCAAAAATAAAAACAGGTTGAAAGTTAAAGGATGGACAAAAATATACCATACAAACAGTCACCATAAGAGAGTTGGAGAAGCTACATTAATGTAAGACAGAATAGATTTTAAGCCAAGAAATATTACTAGAGACAATAAGGGACACTGAGTAATGATAAAAGGGTAAAGATACCAGGAAAATATAACAATTATAAATGTATACATACTTAAAAATAGAGCCCCAAAATTCACAAAACAAAACTTGACAGAAAAGAAGAAACAGACAATTCAACAATTATATTTGGAGGTTTTAATACCCCACTCTCAAAAGTAGAACTACTAAACAGAAATTAAGTAAGGATAGAAAAGATAAATAACACCATCAACCAAACTGACCTAAGTAACATTTGTAGAACCCTCTACCCAACAAGAACAGAATACACATTCTTCTCCAAGCACCCTTAGAACCTTCTCTAGGAAAGACAAATGCTAGGTCAGAAAAAAGTCTTAAAAAATTAAAAAGGACTGAAATCAGTTGCAGAATGTTTTTCATCCCACAACAGAATTACAAATAATAGAAAGAAATCTCGGAAATCTCCAAATATGAAAACATGAAACAAAACATTTCTAAATAATCCATGGGTGAAAGAAGAAACCACATGGGAAATTAGAAAATATTTTGAATTGAATGAAAATTAAAACACAATATACCAAAATTTATTGGATGCGGTTAAAGCAGTGTTTAGAGAGAAAATTTATACTTTTAAACAGCTATATAGGAAATAAAGGACTCTAGTAATATATAAGCTTCTACCTAAGGAAAACTAAAAAAAAGAGCAAATTAAATCCAAAGGAGGCAAAAGGAAACAATAAAATCAGAATAGAAACAACAAAATAAACAAAAACAAATCAAGAAAATCAATGCAATAAAAAGTTGGTTCTTTGAAAAGGTCAAAAAAATTGAAAAGCCTTCAGCTAAACTGATCAAGAAAAAACAAAGATACAAATGGACAAAATCAGGAATGTAAAAGGGGATATCATTATTGACAATACACAAATTAAAAGGATTATAATGTTTAAGAACATCTTTGTGCCAACAAATCAGAAAACTCAGAAGAAACAGAAGAAGCCCAAGAGAGGGGCCGGCCCCATGGCCGAGTGGTTGGGTTCGCGCGCTCTGCTTCAGCGGTCCGGGGTTTCACTGGTTCAAATCCTGGGCGCGGACACAGCACTGCTCGTCAAGCCATGCTGAGGCAGCGTACCACATGCCACAACTAGAAGGACCCACAACTAAAAAAATATGCAACTATGTACTAGGGGCCTTTGGGGAGAAAAAGGAAAAATTTTAAAAAAAATCTTTAAAAAAAAAAAGCCCAAGAGAGAGAAAAATTACTGAAAATGTCTCAAGAAGAAGCAAAAAATGTGAATAAACCTCTAACAAGAAATTGAATCAGTAATTTAAAATATTCTGTTAATGAACAGCCCAGGTCCAGATGGCATCATTCGTCAATTAGCTCAAACATTTAAAGAAGAAATAGTACCAGTCTTTCACAAATTCTTTCAGAAACTGAGAAGGGACTATTTCCCAACTCATTCTATGAGGCCAAAGCCAGACAAGATCAGAAGAGATAAAAACTACACTTCAATATCCTTCACAAACATAATGCAAACATCAGTAACAAACGAGTAGCAAATCAAGTCCAACAACAAAATCCAACCCCCATTTATGATAAAAATATTCAATGAACTAGAAATAGAAGGGAACTTCTTCAACCTGATAAATGGCATCTATGAAAAAACACAGAGCTAACATCTTACTTCACAATGAACGACTGAATGCTTCTCCCTAAGATCAGGAATAAGGCAAAGATGTCTCTACTCCAGACATTTCTTTTCAAATTTTACTGGAAGTTCTTGTCAGTGGAAAAAGGCCCCAAGTAAACAACCCCAGCAATTAAAGGTATCCAAATTGGAAAGGAAGAAATAAAAGTGGTTTTATTTGAAGATGACATGATCCTCTATGTAGAAAATCCTAAGGAATACACAAAAACGCTGCTGGAACTAATGAACAGGTTTATCAAGGTTGCAGGATACAAGATCATTATGTAAAAACCCATTGTTTTTCTATATACCAGCAATGACAATCTGAATATGGAATTAAGAAAACAATTCCATTCACAACAAAGTTAAAAAGAACAAAATACTTAGGGAATAAATTTAACAGAAGAAGTGTAAGATGTATACACTATAAACTACAAAACATTCTTGGGATAAATTAGAGAAGATTTAAATAGAATATTTCATATTCATGAATTGGAAAACTCAATGTTAAGATGGCAATCCTCTCCACAGTGATCTAGATATTGAAGGAAATCTCAATCAAAATTGGAACCCTCATATATTACTGGTGGGAATGTAAAACAGTACAGCCACTTTGGAAAATAGTTTGGCTGTTTTTTAGGAAGTTAAAATAAACTTACCATATGACCGAGAAACTCCACTCCTTATGTATTTACATAAGGGAAATGAAAACATATGTTCACACAAAGACTTATATGTGAATATTCAAAGCAGTATTATAGACAAAACAGGAAAAAGTCAAATCCATCAACTAGTGAATGGATAAACAAACTGTGGTACATTTATACAACAGAATAAAAAGGAAAAAACTATTACTTACTAACACATAGATAGACCTCAAAAGCATGCTAAGTGAAAGAAGTTAGACACAAAAGACCATGATGAATAGTATCATGATGAATGATACTATTTATAAGAAATTTTTGGAAAAGACAAATTTACAGACACAGAAAGCATTTCAGTGGCTGCTCAGGGTTGTGAACTGGAACAGGGAATTGACTGTAAATGGTTAAGTTTTTAGGGTGATAAAAATGTTCTAAAATTGGGTTGTGGTGATGATTGTGCGACAGTGGAAATTTACTAAAAATCTCTGAATTACATACCTATGATGGAAGAATTATAGCATGTAAATTACACCTCACTAGAGCTGTTAAAACAAAAACAAATCATTACTTCAGAGTACCAACTATTTACAATATTCTAGGCTCTAATCTGAGTTTTTGCTGTATAATTCCTCCCCTTGATATTCACATAGCTTCTCCATTTATCCACATAGATCACATACTAATCACTTATTCCAAGAATAAGTGATATGTTTATAAAAATATAAACCATGAATCAACTTTTGGAACTGCTACTTTGTTCTATGGTTTACTTGTTTATTTTTCAAACAATACTATTTGATAATTATCATTTAATATGTCTGACAACCTTTTCATATACACTTCATTGCCATTTAATCAAATTCTTTAAAGTAGCTACCATCAAATTTAACATAACAGAATCAACTGGTGGGCTTTAGAAAAAGAAACACAAAAACCAAAACAACTCTATTTCATTAAGCTTGCCGCAGGCCTAAGCATTTGTACTTTTAAAAGCTCCCAGCTGACTCAGACTTTTAACCAGATTCAAGAACTATCACTTTAAACACAGTGCTTTTGTAACTTCAATGTACATAAGAATCACCCAGAATTCTTAAAATTTTTAAATGTAGATTGATTCACTATGTCTGGGGTGGGGAATGGAGATTCAGCATTTCTAACAAGCTCCCAGGTGATGCTGATGTTACTGGTAGCAAGGCTTTAAGACATGTCAGTATCTTACTTGGTTAAATATTAAACATACTAACACAGTAAACATGAGACTTTAATACATCTGGCCTTCCCATTAGCCAGGGTACAACTCCTCATTTCTTGAAACTTCTTTTATTCTGGCCATTAAAGCTTTATTGTTTACAAACACACATATTAAGCTAAAGTATCGTGTCTGATGCCCTGATTTTTGCAACTGCCACCTACAGGACGCCTTTTGATCACCTGGCTCTGGAGGCCAGGGGAGCTCGCGTTCCTGGTCCCGTGGGACTGTAACGATTGGTGTCACCCAGAAAGGAGCTCATACTCCTGTTTGGCACCCCAATTTTTGTGACAGCTGCTGGGGTCACCTGTACATTGTCTGGCTCTGGTGGCCAGTGGGGCTCACACTCGTAGGTCCTACAGGACTGTAATCAATGGAGAAAGAGTTAAACAGCTACCACCTCCAGGACACAGCAAGAGGTAATACACCTCAGAACTCAGTCTTTCTGTGGAGGTCTATTAGCTAATCATCTTGATTACAGCCTGAGGGACAGGCTTCTAATTAAACATGCATCTAGGGGCTGACTATACTCCTCTCCAGAGAACTCACAGGGTGGGTGCTCTATTTGTGCTTACCCTATGACACACTCCAGGGCACCAGTGTCTCCTGGATGGGAGCTTTACACGCGTCTGGTACACCGTTTTTTGCAGCTGCTGCCCATGGGCAGTCCTTGATCGCCTGGCTCTGGGGGGTAAGGAGGTTTGCATTTCTGGGGTCCACAGGAGTGTGGCAATCAGAGAGATGGTTCTTGGCGGGCTGCTGTCCCCAGTGCAGTGCACAGACAGCAAACTGAGGCATACCCTCCAGTGTTTCTGTGAAGGAGTCCTCTTTGCTTGTCCTGGAGCTTTGGCCTGAGGGGCAGGCTTCAGGTTTGGCACACATATAGGGCCTATAGAGCTGCTCTCATGGAATAGGCTGTGGATGCCATCGTGGTGCTCTCTCTCTGCCTTGCTCCAGCTCACTGGTATCATCCAGAAAAAAGCTTATACACTCGTCTGGAGCTCTAATTTTTATGAGTGCCACCCAGGGGACACCTCCAGATCACCTGGCTCTGGTGGCTAGTAGGGCTTATGCTTACAGTTTCACAGGACTGTATATATTTGCACATTTTTAGAAGCTGATGTCTGAGGATCTGGCATTCAGTCAGCTGGAATCCAGGTGCTGAGATCCTCCACTTTGGGACAATAACAGGTCTTGGCATGTCCTCAACTACTGGGAACTATTGAAAATATAACAGGCTGTTTGAACAAGCACAAAGTTTGAGAGACAACCAAGAGGTGGGCCAGGGTTGAACAACAAAGCTCATCTCTTACCCTAGGCCACTCCTTCAAGATTGGGAGAGGTAGTTGTTTCACCTACTGTATAGAAACCAATTCAGAGAGTCAAGCAAAATGAAGAAACAGAGGAATATGTACCAAATGAAAGAACGAGCTAAAACGTCAGAAAAAAACCTTAATGAAACAGAGATAAGTAATTTACCTGATAAAGAGTTCAAAGCAATGGTTACAAAAATGCTCACTGAACTGGGGAGAAGAATGGATGAACACAATGAGAACTTCAACAAAGAGATGGAAAATATAAGAAACTACCAAATAGAAGTCACAGAGCTGAAGAATACAATAACTGAACTGAAAAATACACTAGAGGGGGTCAACAACAGACTAAATGAAGCAGAAGAAAGGATTAGTCAACTTGAAGACAAGAAAGTGGAACTCACCCAATTAGAGCAGCAAAAAGAAAAAAAAAGAATGAGAGGCTGGCCCAGTGAGGCAGAGGTTAAGTTCACACGTTCCACTTTGGCGGCCTGGGGTTCACCAGTTTGGATCCTGGGTGCGGACCTACACACCGCTTGTCATGTCATGCTGTGGCAGGCATCCCACATATAAAGTAGAGAAAGATAGGCATGGATGTTAGCTTGAGGCCAGTCTTCCTCAGCAAAAAAAGAGGAGGATTGGCAGCAGATGTTAGCTCAGGGCTAATCTTCTTCAAAAAAAAAAAAAGGAAAAAAGAATGAAAAAAAGTGAAGATAGCTTAATGGTCTCATGGGACAACATCAAATTGCCCACCATTTGCATCACAGGGCTCCCAGAAGGAGAAGAGAAAGGAGCAGAAATGTTATTTGAAGAAGTAATGGCTGATGATTTCCCTAACCTGGGGAATGAAATAGATAGCCAGATCCAGGATGACCAGAGAGTTCCAAATGAGAAGAACCCAAAGAGACCCATACCAAGAAAAATTACAATTAAAATGTCAAAATTTAAAGACAAGGAGAGAATATTAAAAGCAGCAAGAGAAAAACAACTTGTTCTGTACATGGAAACTCCTATAAAGCTATCAGCAGATCTTTCAGCAGAAACTGTGCAGGCCAGAAGGGTGTGGCATCATATATTCAAAGTGCTGAAAGAAAAAAACTTCCAACCAAGAATACCCTACCCAGGACAGTTATACAGGAGTGAAGGAGAGATAAAGAATTTTCCAGATAAGCAAAAGCTAAAGGAGTTTATCACCACTAAACTGGCCTTATAAAAAATGTTAAAGGGACCTATATCAGCTGAAAAGAAAGGGTGTTAATTAGTAACAAGAGACAATATGAAAGAATAAATTTCACTGTAAAGGTAAATATACAGTAAAGGTAGTGGATTAACCACTTATAAAGCTAGTTTGAAGGTCAAAAGACAAAAGTAGTAAAAATAACTGATTACAATAATTAGTTAAGGGATACGTAAGATAAAGGGATATAAAATGTGCCATCAAAAACATCAAACATGGGGAGGACAGGGCAATAACATTGAGCTTGACAATGAGATCGAACTTAAGTTAGTAACTTAAAATAGGCTGTTATAAGTTGTTATGTGTAATCCTCATGGCAACCACAAAACAAAAACCTACAGTAAATACACAAAAGATAAAGAAATATAAGTATACCACTAAAGAAAGTCATCAAACCACAGAGGAAGAGAGCAAGAGAAGAAGAAAGAGAGAAAAACTACAAAAACAGCCAGAAAACAATTAACAAAATGGCAATAAACACATACTTATCAATAAATTATTTTAAATGTAAAAGGACTAAATTCTCCAATCAAAAGACAAAGAGTGGCTGAATGGATAAAAAAACACGACCCATCTATATGTTGCGTACAAGAGACTCACTTCGGATGTAAGGACACACACAGACTAAAGGTGAAGGGATGGAAAAAGACATTCCATGTAAACGGAGACCAAAAGAAAGCTGGAGTATCTATACATATATCAGACAAAATAGACTTTAAAACAAAAACTGTAATAAGAGACAAAGAAGGGCGTTACGTAATGATAAAAGAGGTCAATCCAACAGGAATATATAACATTTGTAAATATTTATACATCCAAGATAGGAGTACCTAAATATATAAAGTAAATATTAAAAGACCTAAAGGGAGAAATAGACAGCAATACAATAATAGGAGGAGATTCTGACACCCCACTCACATCAATGGATAGACCATCCAGACAGAAAATCAATAAGGAAACATAGGCCTTAAAAGACACATTAAATCACTTGGACTTAACAGATATTTAGAGAACATTCCATCCAAAAGCAAGAGAGTACACATTCTTCTCAAGTGCAGATGTAACATTTTCCAAGATAGATCATACGTTAGGCCAGAGAATAAGTCTTAATAAATTTAAGAGGATTGAAATCATATCAAACATCTTTTTGGACCATAATGGTATGAAACCAGAAATTGCTTAAATGAAGAAAACTGGAAAATTCACAAATACGTGGAGATTAAACAACATGCTACTGAACAACAAATGGGCCAAAGAAGAAATCAAAAAACACTTTGAGACAAATGAAAATGGAAATGTAACATACCAAAATTTATGGGACGCAGCAAAAAATGTTCTAAGAGGAAAGTTTATAGTGATAAATGCCAACCTAAAGAAAAAAGTCTCAAATAAAAAACCTAACTTTACACCTCAAGGAACTAGAAAAAGAAGAACAAATGAAGCTCAAATTTAGTAGAAAGAAGGAAATAAAGATTAGAGCAGAAATAAATGAAATAGAAACTAAAAAGACAATAGAAAAGATCAATGAAACTAAGAGCTGGTTCTTCAAAAAGATAAAATTGACAAAACTTTACCTAGGCTAACCAGGAAAAGAGAGGACTCAAATAAAATCAGAAATGAAAGAGGAGATGTTACAACTGATAGCACAGACCCCAAACAGCCAAAGCAATCTGGAGAAAGAAGAACAAAGCTGGAGACATCACATTTCCTGATTTCAAACTATATTACAAAGCTATAGTAATTAAAACAGTATGGTACTGGCATAAAGACAGACATACAGATCAATGGAACAGGATAAGAAAGCTCAGAAATAAACCCACACATATTTTGTCAGTTAATTTACAACAAAGGAGCCAAGACGATACAATGGAGAAAGGATAGTCTCTTCAATAAATGGTGCTGGGAAAACTGGATAGCCACATGCAAAAGACTGAAACTGGATCACTATTTTAAACCAGACACAAAAATTAACTCAAAATAGGTTAAAGACTTGAATGTAAGACTTTAAACCATAAAACTCCTAGAAGAAAACATAGGCAGTAAGCTTCTTGACATAGGTCTTAGTGATGATTTTTTTGAATCTGACACCAAAAGCAAAAGCAACAAAAGTGAAAATCAACAAGTGGAACTACACCAAATTAAAAAGCTTCTGCAGAGCAAAGGATACCATCAACAAAATGAAAAGGTAACCAACTGAATGGGAGAAATATTTGCAAATCATATGTTTGATAAGGGGCTAATATCCAACATATATAAAGAGCTCATACAACTTAAGAGCAACAAATAATCTAATTAAAAAATGGGCAGAAGATCTAAATAGACATTTTTCCAAGGAAGACAGACAGATGGCCAACAGGTACATAAAAAGATGCTTTACATCATTAATCATTGGGGAAATGCAAATCAAAACCACATCTATTATAATAGCTATTATTAAAAAAGAGAAGAAATAATAAATCTTGGTGAGGATGTGGAGAAACAGTAACCTTTGTGCACTGTTGGTGGGAATGTAAATTAGTATAATCACTATGGAAAACAGTATGCAGGTTCCTCAAAAAATTAAAAATAGAAATACCATAGGATCCAGCTATCCCACTACTGGGTATTTATTCAAAGAACATGAAATCAACAAGTCAAAGAGATTTATGAATCCCTATGTTCATCACAGCATTATTCACAATAGCCAAGATGTGGAAGCAACCCAAGTGCCCATCAACGGATGAATGGATAAAGATGTGGTGTGTGTATATATATATATATATATATACACATACAGACGAATAATAGTCATAAAAAAAGACAAAATCGTGCCATTTGCGACAACATGGATGGACCTTGAGGGTATTTTGTTAAGGGAAATAAGTCAGACAGAGAAAGAGAAATGCTGTATGATTTCACTCATATGTGGAGAATAAACAAATACACAGATAAGGAGAACAAATTAGTAGTTACCAGAGGAGGATAGGGTCGGGGGGAGAGTGAAAGGGATAAAGGGGACATGTGTAGGGTGATGGATAAAAAGTAGACTATTAGTGGTGAACACAATGCAGTCTATACAGAAACTGAAACATAATAATGTAAACCTGAAATCTATACAATGTTATAAGCCAATATGATGTCAAAAAAAATTAAAAATAGAACTATCATATGATCTAGCAATTCCACTTCTGGGTACTTATCTGAAGAAAACGAAAACACTAACTTGAAAGGATATATGCACCTCCATGTTCACCACAACATTACTTACAACAGCTAAGATATGGAAACAACCTAAGTGTCCATCGATGGATGAATGGGTAAGTAAACTGTGTTTTATATGTGTATACATATAAAAAATGGGATATTACTCAGCCGTAGAAAAAAATGAACTCTTGCAATTTGGGACAACATGGATGGACCCTGAGGACGTTATGCTAAGTGAAATAAGTCAGAGAAAGACAAGTATCACACAATCTCGTATGTGGAATCAAATAAAAATGGAGGAATGAATAAATCATAAAACCAAGCTCATAGAACAAAGAACAGATTAGTGGTTGCCAGAGCTCGGGGGTGGGGAAGTGGGAGAAATGGGCAAATTTTTTTTGTTTGTCTAGTTTAAATAAATTTTTAAAAGACTAAACATTTAGCAAAATAGAAGGGATTAGACAATAAGTATCTGTATAAATGTTATTTTTCCAAAACATAAGAAAAGCATCACCAAAAGGTGATGTGTTTCATTGTAAATAAATGTATATTTATTAATCTATTGTTAAAATATAGTAGTGTATTTTAAATTTAAAATTTGCAGTGTTCCTAAATTCAATTGTTATGCTATTGAATTCTTGAGATTTTCTAGGTACGTTACTATCATTTGCATTGTGATAATTTCCTTTCCTTCTCACATATAGAAAGAAATGTGGTTTCTTCTTTTCCTTTAAACATTGGCTGATATTTGACAACAGACAGCATTGTTTCATTTATTTATTTTTTCATGGAATATGCCTCTACTTTTCCATTTTGGCTAATGTTATTTTTAATTACAAATATATAGGAAAACTTTTCTACATAGGAAAAAACTATTTCCTTTATACTTTTTAGAGCTGTCAGAAATGGGTGTTGATTTTCATAAAATATTTTTAGAACATTTTAAAAGATTTTGGGCACATCACGATTTTCACTAGTTTTCTTTTTTAATTTACCAGCTTATAATCCTTGAGAGCAAGGACTCTATTATACGTATCTTTGTATCCTCCCAGTGCCTAGAACATCTTTCCTATCCTAGGTCAATGAAGGTTGGTTTACCTGATTTTACTATTTCTCCTAGTAATGGAATGGATTATGTTAATAGTTTTCCTTACACCAAAGCAATTTTGAATTTCTACACTAAATCTCATTCAGTCATGATGAATATTTTCTTAAAATGTTGAATACCTTTTAATATGCATTCCATTTACATTATTTTACTTAGAGTTTTTTCAGCTATGTTTACCAAGAAGACTGGCCTTCATTTTTATGTTCTGGCCTTATCAGGCACCGTATCTGTTTGCCTCACAAACCAGTAGCCTTCAGTGTTTAGTAATTATTTATATGACATAGGTATTACATGTTGAAAAATATTCACCAATGATTCCAGCAAATTTTCTTGTTTCTTAACGCAACTGATTTATTCAAGTATCTAGTTGTGTAGTGTTCTAAATGTTTACAGTCTAGTATCTAAATTTTCATTAAAAACTATCCAGTTCAGTAGTTCTCATCTTAATTTTGTCTACCCTACTACTCTGTTCTGTTCTTAGATCCTTTTGAGATTAACTAGTCTATTACTTATAGATTTTGTTCTTGTTGAAACAGGCACATAGAGTTGAACAAAACTCTGTTTAGCTTTGCCAGGCTTATGAGTTGAATGATTGGCGTTAGGTTTTTTATGTCTTTTAAGCAGTATAGCTTTTTGTAGTATGTATTTCCTTTCTCATTTGGTTGAAAATCTGCTATGTTTTGCTACTCACTTCTAATCTTATTGCACCATAATCTGAGGATGCTTTATGTAAAATTTATGCTGAAAGTATTTACTAAGAAATTGTGTTTATTCAAATCTGTGCATTTAAAATAAAGCACATATGCCTACTATTTCCAGTTCACTGTCTCAAAATTATCTTATACTGAGAGCAATTAATTTTTGGTTTATTTGAACTAAAATTCTGAGTGAGATACTGTCTCCTCCTTGAGTGTTCTGGTATATAGATCTTGTATTTATCAGTTTTTCTTTCTCACATTTTCCTGTTATGTAATCTAGAATGCATCTGATGGCATATAAGAATCACGATGTGTAAGACATATCTCAATTTTACAAATGAAGTTTTGGGATAAATACTTTATGTATTTTCATTATATATGAATTGAAAATAATTGTAAAATGGTAATATACAGGAAAACACTGTTTTGCTCATATAAAAAAGCACACTGTATAACAAACAGAATTAACTTGAGGATAATAAATTCTGAATATGCAAAAATATTCTAAAAACTAAAAAAATTGAAGAAATCAATCTTGTTTGAGGTGTTTTCAATAAAATAGGTATAGTGAGGTGCACAAATCATTATTCTATGTATTTCACACTAGGTTCTTCAACCACGATAATGGACGCTTTAGGTTCAGGATAAATTTTGGAAAACATATTTGGAAAAAATGCAATAGCAAATATTTTAATTTACTCCTAGTTTTTAATTATGGTAAACAGAGCAATAAATGAAATAAATCACTCACAATAGGAACATCAAACACTGCAAATAATTTTTTTCATATTTTAGAGTTCTAAAACAGGGCTGCATGCAGCCTTGGCTCTGGGCACTGAAGCCTGCTGGCATCACACAGGGAGCAAATGGCTCTAAATGAGCAGGGTGATCATAATTAGCTAATAGGGTCTACCCACACCCACCTGGGGAAATGGGAGTGGGCTCAAATGTTGCTAGTAAGAGATAACAAGGGCTTTCTTCTATAGTTAATCTCTGAGTAAATCACCAGGTCTTTTTCACAGATCCCTTAAGAAGGGGTAGGGGGAGAATCTGGCTGCCCTAACACCTGGCAGGGGTGTACCTAACGACTGAGATCTTTACTTTTTCCAAAACCCATTTTTCACCAGAAAATGACACCTGCAACCCTTTGAAGAATAATCCGTATTTTCTCCCACTTGAAAAGACAGCTGGAGAGAAGGAAACGAAAACAGAATTCCAGGTTTAGATCTCAAGCACATCAGCTTTTGGATCAAACAATTTAAAAATTTTATATTATCAGTTTAAACATATGTAGAGATTAATATAATAGATTATATAATTATAAACTATAAAATCTCAGGTAAAGAGGAGCGTCAGCTTCAGCCACAGCTCATTAGCCATGTTAGAGAAGCCACCTGTTATGCCACAGCTAGAATTTCAGGTGTATATTACATGGCAGGAGGATTTTCAATCCTCCTTTGGGATATGAATTTGAAAGACAGCGATGGGTGAAGGGAGGTGCCTGTTTCCTTTCGTTATAGCTGAAACAGAAAACCTTGAACCAAGGTGAAGATTCAAGGTAGCAATCAGAGACAGTCAGCAGAATGTGGGTGAATACAAAAAAACGGTCTGCTGCCTGGCATTTTACTGAGGAGAGGGACAAATAAAACCACTGGAAGAATGGAAGCCTACTAAGTCAAGCAGGACTAAAGTGGGATTCAATGGTGAACAGGTTTAGTAGGAGGAGTTCAGAAAAGGTGGTCATAAGAAAGCCATACAACAGATTTAGAACCAGGACAGCATCAGTTTGTTCTTAAATAATTTCTTTCTTTCGACACTTATATCCAAAATACCATTCCAGGGAAAAAGAAAGGCTTTCCTGAACCTACAGGATTTCATATAAAAAAAAATCTCAAGGGGCCAGCCCAGTGGCGCAGTGGTTAACTGCACACGTTCCACTTTGGCGGCCTGGGGTTAACAGGTTCGGATCCCGGGTGCAGACATGGCACTGCTTGGCAAGCCATGCCGTGGTAGGCATCCCACGTATAAAGTAGAGGAAGATGGGCATGGATATTAGCTCAGGGCCAGTCTTCCTCAGCAAAAAAGAGGAGGATTGGCAGCAGATGTTAGCTCAGGGCTAATCTTCCTTAAAGAATAAAAATAAAAAAATTTTTTAAATTAAAAAATTTTTAAAAATCTCAAGACTATTACTACCACCTCCTACCAAATGATTGCCAATTACTTCCCCATGGATCCTGAATCGCTCCATGATAGCCTTGCTCTGCTTTTGTCAGTTTCACTTCAGGTAGGATGAAACTAACCATCAAAGTTATGAGGATGAGAAGTGTCATGTTTGTTTGCCCAAAACAGTCTATCTGAAAACTACTGCTTACAACATACAATAAAGATAACTAAAACCTAGCCCCTGTCTTCCATTGACTGGCTCCACTTTGATAAAGAAAACATGATTGTTTCTATATAGCAACTTGTCACCGGGTCACACAAATCCCCAAGAGAAACAAACCAGAGAAATAAGAAACTGCCAAGGTCTAACTGAGAAAAAGGCTAGAAAAGCAGCTTTACATACTTCTATTTCAAGACTGTATCTCAAAATCCTTGCCGGTTTTTAGAGAATGTAGTAGTTTCAGTGAACAATGTAATAAAGTGAACATCAGGCAGGAAACATATTTGTCACTAGATAAAGGTTCAATGGGGGATCTCTTTCAAGTTGAAAAGGAATTCTGAAGTGTTTCACTTATAAAAGCAGCAACTACAACCAATAATAGAAATAGAATGAGAGTATACAAAATGATAAATGTATGAGTCAAAAAATTAGCGGGTAAAGTGGTCAGAATAAATGTTTCAAAGAGCTTATCAATTTTAAAACCGGTTCCCTTGAAACTTTAGTCTAACCTACAAACCTGCTAAGTTGAAGAAGATAGGACATTTTTGCCTCTTTTCAAAAGTATTTATTCAGAACTTGGTTTTAAAAGTTCATCACTGACATATTAATTTGCTACCACCGTGATAACCAGATAAAATTTAAAATCTAAGCAGATTTCCAAATCCATTATTATCTCATCTGTAAATACACATAAAAAATTTCCTTAATTAAATCTTTAGAGCTTTAAATATATAATGACTATCTGAAGCAGCTCTTCTTGAACTGTTTTTAATATATGGCTGAATACAACTTTCAAACAAAAATTTTCACATTAACAAAAGTTCCAAAGATCAGAAAAAAGGGTAAATCAGAATCTTAGAAAGTGAGTGCAAAAGATTTTAACTCATAGTAAAAAGGTATGCAATGCATAATCTCAATGGTGGCTGGTTTACTAAAGTTCTATATTTTCAGAGAGTAATCTACAGGATTCATCCTTGTCAATCTCAAACAACATTTTTAACACACATATAAAGTTGCAAGAAACAAGGTAGGAATCACACATTACAAAATAAAACTTCCTTCCACTACACCATTGTTGTTTAGGACAGAATGGTGACTTCTAAACTCCCTTATGCTGGACCAGAAATCAGAAGTGCTATTCCTTTTTCAAATGGCTATTCTTAAGCACATAGCTTAAAAGTCCTCTAAAGAGTTACTAGAGCATATAATGAAGACAGATTAAATTTATATAACACTAGAAATGTTCTATTACTCTGCTTTGCAAAGACAAAGCTTTTTCAAAGTCAAAATCGTACCAAAGATGAAAAAATAATAACATGGAAAAAAGATCTTCAATGACCCAAGATACACAGGAATAAATCTAATAAAGGATCAAGATAGATAGATAGGTAATAGATGGATATAGATGTATAAAAATGTAAAATTTTACTGAAAAACACAAAAGATAACTTGAATAAACAGACTTAGAATAAAACACATTCCTGAAAGAGAAGAGCGTGGCAGACTGTATTTTCAAAAAATGGCCACAATCATACTACCAGTCCTACATGCTCTTCAAAACCTAGCCTTTCCTCTTATGGATGGATGGGCCCTGTCTTCTTCCCTTCCCTTGAATCTGGGGGAAGGCTTGTGACCAACAGTATTATTCAAATGCTGAAATTCTCCCAAACATAAACCAATTAAACAAAATCCCTCTCTCAACCTTTGGCTGAGCCATCATGTAAGAAGTCCAGCTATCCTGCAGCCACCATGCTGAAGTGACCACATAGAGATGCCTGAGAAGCCCTTGCTGTTTCAACCATAGCCTATTTAAATTTTCACAGCCTAAGCATCATTTATGTAATAAGCCTTCAGTTGATTCTAGCCCTCAGCCTTGGAGCTGTCCAGGCTGACACCAAATGGAACGGAAACTAGCTATCCCCACCGACCCTTCACCAGACTGCAGATTCACAAGCATGTTGTTTTTAGCCCTAAGCTTTCAGGTGGTGTTATATAGCCATAGTTAAGTGGGAAAATATTATTAGGATACAAATTACTAATTCATCTATAAATTCAACAAAATTACAATTAACACTCCCACAAGATTTTGGAGAAAATCTGATAAAATAATTCTGTGGTAGATCAAAGACGGCCACAAATTCCTGGATCCTAACCCACTAACCTTTCAGACTAAACCAACTCAGAGATGAATACCACTAAATGACCCTAGTTAATGTCATGTGGAGTAGAATTCCCAATCAACCTTGCCTGAATATCTGACCCACAATTGTGAATAAAATGACTGTGTTTTAAGCCACTAAGTTTGGAGTGGTTTACAATGCAGCAACAGATAACTGGAACAGGTTCTAAGATTTATCTGAAAGAATAAATATTGATAAATAGCTATGAAAATGATAAAAGAAGCAGATACTTTGCTGTCCAGATATAAAATGTAATAAGCTACAAAAGTTACAACATGATGGTATAGTATTAGAACAGATATACATATCAATTTTAAAAAGTAGAAAATTCTAAAACAAACCCAATTAGATATGAGATATTTGAGAATGCTAAACGTATTTCAAATCAATATGGAAAGGACATATTATGCAATAAATGGTACTGAGAGAGCTAACTAATTACTTTGGGTTGGGGGGAGGTACATATTTACCTTATATTTTTTGCCAAAACAAACAAAAGTATAGGTAGATAAAATATTTAAAGGTAGAAAATAAAGCCATAAAATCACTAGAGAAAAAGACAGATGAATATTTATATACTCTTCAAATGGGCAAGACCTTTCTAAGCACAACAAAAAGTAAGTCATAAAATAAAAATCTGTAAAATTTGACTATATAAGAATTATAAGCACCATAAGAAAAAAGAAAACCAAGAAAACATTTAAAAATATGATACTTACCTTTCATATATAAAGAATTTTATAAATTGATTAGAAAAACAGAAACAGCTCAATAGAAAAAACGGGCAGAGGGCATAAATATGGACTTCACAGAAAAATATATATGGCCAACAATTAAAAGAAAATTACCTGCTTAAAAAAAAGAAAACAATACTGATTGGAGGAAGGTAACAGAACCCAGACTGTCTATAATACAACATTCATAATGTCCAGGATACAACCAAAGATTACCTGACATATGAAGAACGAAGATAATGGACTCTCTATTTTGCTCAAGAGAAAATAAAATTCATCAAGTGTGACTCTGAGGTGAACCAGATATTTAAACAAAAAGACAAGGATTTTTAAATGGCTATTATTATGATCCTTAAGGTAAATCAAAGCATGCTTTGATAAATGAAAATTTCATCACAAAAATAAGAAATATCAGTACAAAAATAAAAACAAAAAGACAAAAGGAAATTACAGAGTTGAAAACTTAAGTTTCTGAAATAAAAAGTTCATTGAATAAACTTAAGAGGCAAATGGAAATGGCAGGGGAAAGAGTATATGAACATGAAGATAGGTCAATAGAAATTACCCAAGATGAAAAACACAAAGAAAAAAATAATTTTTTTAAAGATAAAAGAACCGTCTCGGGGGCCAGCCCAGTGGCATAGTGGTTAAATTCACATGCTCTGCTTCAGCAGCCTGGGGTTCTCCAGTTTGGATCCCAGGCACAGACCTATACACCACTCATCAAACCATGCTGGACAGCACCCCACATACAAAATAGAGGAAGACTGGCACAGATGTTAGCTCAGGGACAATCTACCTCAAGCAAAAAGAGGAAAACTGGCAATAGATGTTAGCTTAGGGCCAATCTTCCTAATGAAAAAAAAAGGGACCCTCTCAAGGACCTATATGATTAGATCAAATAGCCCAACATATTTGTGACTGAAATACCAGAAGGAATGGAGAAAGAAAATGGAACAGAAAAAAAATTATTTTTAGAAATAATGGTTGTAATTTTTCCAAATTTGATAAAAGCATCATAGTCAAACTGTTGATAATCAAACACTAAGAGCAAATCTTGAGCAGCAAGAGAAAAAGAACATATTATATACAGGAGAAAAAATAAACTGATTCACAACTTGCTTCTCATTAAGAACCATGGAAGGCCAAAAGAAAGCAGTATAACATCTTTCAAGTACCTTTAGAGACAAACAACCCATATTTCTGTATATTCAGAGAAAACATCCTTCCAAGAATAAAGGCAAAACATAAATATTTACAGATTTAAGAAAATAAAAAAATTAATTGGCAGCAGACCTACAATTCAAGAAATGCCAAAGAAAGTTCTTTAGGCTGAAGGCAACTGATACCAGATAAAAATATGGATCCTTACAAAACAATAAAGAACACTGAAAATGATAAATACCTGGTTAGCACAAAAACTTATTTTTTCTGTTTGCCTTTTCGAAACTCCTACTTCTTTATAAACCATAAAACAGTAACTTATTATCACTGTTTTGTGGGGTTCATAATGCACTACATATAACAACTATAACATAAAGGATAGGATGGTTTGGGAGCTATAACATTGCAAGATTTCAATATTTTATGAGAAGTAGTACATTATTAATTTAGGAGAGCTGTGAAATGGTAAGAATGTATACTGCCATTCCTAGGGCAGCTACTAAAAACATAATGTTTAAAGAAGGATGGCTAAATAGCCAAAAGGAAAACTGAAATCAAATTCTAAAAATATAATGCAAATAATCCAAAAGTAAGGAGAAGGCAAAAAGGAACATAAAAACAAAAACCAGGAAACAATAGAAAATAAAAAGTAAAATGGCAAACCCAAATCTGACTATATCACTAATTACGTTAAACACTAAGGAAATAAAAATTCAAACTAAAAGGCAGAGACTGTCAGAATGGATAATCAAACAATATCCAACTATTTGCTGTCCATAAGAGATACAGTTTAACCATAAAGACAGATAGATTGAAAGTTAATGAATGGAAAAGGAGATATCATGTAAACAGTAAGCGTAAGAAGGCTGGATAGATAAAATGTATTTCAAGACAAAATTTATACAAGATATAGAGACATTGTACATACATAAAGGGACAATTCAAGCCAGCCCTGGTGGTCTAGTGGTTAAAGTTCTGTGTTCTCACCACTTTGGCAGCCCAGGTTCCTTTCCAGGTTGCCAAACCACACCACCCAACTGTCAGTTGCCATGCTGTGGTGGTGGCTCACACAGAACTAGAAGGACTCACAACTAGGATACACAACCATGCACTGGGACTTTGAGGAGGGGGAAAAAAGGACAACTCATCAGGAAGAAAGAGGAATCATAAGTGTGCATGTACCCAACAACAGAGCTTTAAAATAAATGAAGCTAAAATTTACAGAACTAAAGAGAGAAACAGACAATTACAAAATCAAAGCAGTGATTTTAACACCTCTCTTAGTAATTGGCAGAACAGCTAGGCAAAACATCAGAAAAGACATAGGTGACCTTTCCTTAATTGGTATTTATAGAACATAACACCCAACAACAGCAGAATAGAAATTCTTTTCAAGAGCACATGCTATGTTTACCAGGAAAGACCATATCCTAAGCTGTAAAACAAGTTTCAATAAATTCAAAAAGATTAAAATCATACAAAGAATCTTCTTTGGCCACAATGGAATTAAATTAGAAATCTATAACAATAAGATCAAGAGAAAACACAAATATTTGGAAATTAAACAACATCAATGAGTCAAAAAAGAAATCAGAAGAGAAATTTGAAAATATTTTGAATGGAAGGATAATGAAAATACCACAATGCAAAATTTGGGATGCAGTTAAAACAGTGTTTACAGGGAAATTAATGGCTTTGAATGACTGTATTAGATAAAGAGAATTTTCACTTAAGAAGCTAGAAAATGAATAGCAAACGAAACTCAAAATAAACAGGAAGGAAATAATAAAGAGCAGAAATGAATTAAAGAAAAACAATAGATAAAAATCAATGAAACCAAAAGCTAGTTCTTTAAAAAGACTGATAAATTGCTAAGCCTCTAGCAGCATTGATCAAGGACAGGGAAAAAAAAGAGTAAGAGAGGCCACAATTTATCGGTATCAGGAATCACTAAGGGAACATCACTATAGATCCTGCAGCTACTGAAAATACAATAAGAGAATATTTTTAAAAAATTTTATGCTAGCAAATTTAACTACCTAGATGAAATGAATACATTTCTTGGAAGACACAAATGACCAAAACTGACCCAAGAAGAAACAGATAACCTGTATAATCTTATTATCAATAAAAGAAATTGTGTTCATAATTTTAAAACTTCCCTTAAGGAAAATTCAAGACACCGATGGCTTCTCTGGTATATTCTATCAATGTTTAAGGAAGAAAGAAAACTAATTCTACGCAAACTCTTTCAGAAAATAAAGGAGGGAACAATACCCAATTCATTTTATAAGGTCAGTACTATCCTACTATCAAAAACAGACACAGACATCACAAGAAAAGAGAATTACGGACCAATATCCCTGAAGAACATAAAACGTAAGTTGCAAAAATCCTTAACAAAATGTTAGCAAATTGAATCCAATGGTATATACAAAGGAAAATTCATCATAATCAAGCGGGTTTAACCTGGGAATGCAACATTGGTTTAACTTCTGAAAATCAATGCAATTTGCCATTACAAGAAAAGAGAAAAGGAACACAATCATTTGAATAAATGCAGAAAAAGTACTTAAAAAAATTGAACACTTTTTCATGATTAAAGGTAGATGATAACTTTCTCAACTAGATTAAAACTGACAGCTAAAAATCACACTTAATGATGAAAGGCTGAATGTTTTCTAAGATCAGGAAAAAGGCAAGGATGTCTACTCTTACCACTTCTATTTATCAGTGTATTGGAGTACCTAGCCAATGCAGTAAGGGGGGAGGGGAGGTGGGAATAAATACAAAACATATAGGTGAGAATTTAAGAAGTAAAACTGTCTTCATTGACAGATGGCATGATCACGCATATACCAAACTCTAAGGAATCTACAACAAAGCTGCTAGAATTAATAAATGAATGTAACAAAGTTTCAGAATATGAGGTTTATATACAAAATTCAGCTGTAACTCTATATACTAGCAATGAACAATTAGAAGATAAAAATTTTAAAAAACAACCCCATTTACAATAAATTAGAATGAAAAAATTATATACTTAGGAATAAATTTAATGAAAGACAGGCACCATCTATTCATTGAGAACTAAGAAATACTGCAAAGGGAAATAAGAGACAACCTAAATAAAGAGAAAATACAATGTCCATGTATTCATGTTCATTGGCTTCAAAGACTTAACACAGTTCAAATAGCAAATCTTCCAAAATTGATTTTTAGATTCAATGCAATTCCATGTCTAGGAATTTACCCAGCAGCAATGAAAATATATATCCACATAAAGACTTGTACACAAAAGTTCACAGCAGCATGATTCATAACAGCCAAAAATTCAGTGCTTTCCAAATGCCCATCGAGTGACAAATGGACAAATTTAGAACATCCATATTATAGATGTTACTCAATATTACAAACAAATGAAATATTAATAAAAAAGCAATGCGGACGAATCTCAAAACGTTATGCTAAGTAAAAGAAGTCAAAGACAAAAGACTATGCACTACATGATTCCATTTGTTTGAAACTCTACAAAAGACAAAAAAACTACAGTGACAGAATGGTTACCTGAGATTGCAGGTGGGAGAGTGGACCAACTACAAAGGACTGGGAAGAAACTTTTTAGTGTTAGAGACTCATTCTATGTCTTGACTGTGGTGGTGGTTGCAAAATTGTATATAATTACCAAAATCCATCAAACTGTACAACTAAAACGAGTAAATTTTATTGTATGTAAACAAAACCTTAATTGAAAAATAAAAGGACACACAATCAGAAAACAAAAGAAATGGTGCTCCACTTCACCAATAAAAGAAATGACATTGAAACCATGAGCTATTGTTTTTTCTCCAAAAGATCTGGCAAAAATTACACTTGTGATGAAAGGTGTTAGTTAGCACATTTTTGTAGCATACTTCAGCATTGTATACCTAAACTCTTGAAAAATAAGCGGACCTTTTGACCCAGCAATTCTAGTTCTAGGAATTTTTACTACAGAAATAATCAGTCGAATTAAATAAGACTATATACAGAATGGTATTGGAAAGCTTTTCATAACGGTGACAAATAATTGGGAAAAAGCCCTATACGTCCAACAATAGGTGATCAGTTAAATACTAAACTATCCATCTAATTAAAATGATGTGGCCAATAATATAAATGTGTCCTTACTGATGTAGGAAGATACACTCGATGGTTTTCTTCTCTTTTCCTGCATTCTATGCTGGTAGCTTTCACAAAAATGTTTACTCCCTACTTGTGAGAGTTATGGTACAAATAAGTGACTAATAACTATCATAACACTCAGATTTCTAACATTAGAAGAAAAATAATCATTCCTGCCCTCTCTTACCCCACTTTGGGCATATGAGGCTATATTTTAAGTCTAATTCTTGTGATGACTAATGAGAAAAAAAAAAAAGAACATTTGGACTTTACTCACTATTATCAGAAAAGATTTGACATTAGCAACTGTTTTATTTCAAAAACGCTCTGGCCCACAAATTTAATTACTTTTAATAATTTACTGACAGTTTGCCCTGTGATAGATAAAGCAGTCACAGAAGGTTCTAGTATAAACTTTTTAGTTTTGTATTATTTGGGCCTCAGTTCCTTATATATAAAAGGAAAATCACAGGGTGCAGGATTAGGTCATTTCTACCTCTAAGGAAGGTTAACCTATTAAAAATCAGTCAACAGCTTTCAAAAATTATAGAATTGACAAATGCAAAGTGCCAAGAAATAAACCTTTGTCAACTAGTCTGATATACCTTGTTAATGTTAAAGAAAAAAAAGGAATAGGATCCTTATTAAATCTTGGTGAATTTAAACCCAGGGAACATTCACAATAACATAAAATGGAAATTCAATCTGTCAAGGAGACTAACAAAGACAGGAATCACAACTGAAAATCCTCAATGGTTTCCTAGTTGCTAAAATCTAAAGTCAATTACATTACTTGAAGACAGTGAAATGTATGAGTATCTGTCATTATAACCACATCAGCATCAGGTAACAAGACGTCTAATACTCCCAACAACAACATGTAATTTCAAACAGGAAAGATCAATATGCTAGTTATTCAAGGTTAATAATTTATTGTGTCTACTGTAAAATAGTTTCCCAATCCAACTATGTCCAGATATTCAAACCAAGTAAGGATAATTCATTTATAAAGATGAAATATAACTTGGGTTTCCACCTCACAAATAGTACCATGTCTAACAAACTTGTTGTGCAACTCAGCATATCTTAATTCAAAGAAAAGGGTAAATAACCTACGTAAAATGTTTGTAAATTTGACTGTAACGAAGAAGTTTTACTCATTTAACGCCAAATCAAAGAAAACAAGTTAAATATATACATATACACACAAGAAATGAAACTCATTTATTAAATATTTTTAATAAAGGAAACAATTACATTGAGGAGAATGGCCAATTATAACATTAGCGTAACTTAAAAATTTCCATAATCAATCAAGTAAATACTTTGGTATCCAAACGTTTTTTATGCAGTTGCCTTCAGAAGTTACATGATAAAAATAACTTGTAGTATGGCTCTTGTACTTTGGTGCCTCATTTTTAAGTTAAATTATATCCCAAATCAAACTGAAATACAAGCAATTGGCTCATGCGAAGTTCCTCTAGATGAAGAAAAATAAAACTATCGTTAAGTCTGGCTGGAGATGGTGGTGGTACAATATGGTGCTGCAACATACAAGACATAGCCAGACAACACAAAGCATGGAACCAGGAAAAGGCTCCATCCTGTCACTGTTTAGAGCGCAGCGTCTCACTTACGTATTCTTCAAGGCAACTGCTGGGAGAAGAATGCACCTCTTATTTTCTAGCAGAAAAGAAAATGATTCTTTATCTACCAGTAGTAAGGGGTTTCTTAAACTGTTTCCCTGACACCAGTGATTTGTAAAAGTAAATTTTTATTACGGTCTCATTTCTCTCTCTTTTTTTTTTTTTGAGGAAGATTAGCCCCGAGCTAACTGCTGCCAATCCTGCTCTTTGTGCTGAGGAAGACTGGCCCTGAGCTAACATCATGCCCACCTTCCTCTACTTTATATGTGGGACGCCTACCACAGCATGGCGTGCCAAGTGGTGCCACGTCCGCACCTGGGATCCAAACCAGAGAACCCCAGGCTGCCGAAGTGGAACATGTGCACTTAACTGCTGCACCACCAGGCCAGCCCAGGCCTCATTTCTTTATTGAGGAAAATGAAGATGTCTCAATATTCTCTCTCTTTCCCTCTTCTCTCTGCTGCTTGGAAACAGGTAGAAGTAGGGAACTAGAGAAGTGTCTTCAAGATCTACATGGGCTTTTTACTGATTTATATCAACGGCCCATTGGAAGTCTCTCTTTTGATGCCCAGGTGTCAGGATTCCAATATCAAAGTTCAGGTAACCGTCTCAGTCCAAATGCAATGGTGGACAGACATTTTCTCCTTCTGTAATACTCCTTTGATTATATCCCCTTAGGTCTAGAGATCTGAGGCTATACTGTAGGAGGATTTAAAAAACATAAGAACATTTCGTTTTCAAAAACTCAAGTCTATACCAACTGAGTCACAATAGTAACAGTTCTGCAGGGTTTGGTCAGGCTACATTTTCTAGGCCTAATTATGTAAACTAGGCTAAAAGTAATATTACTCATGTGTGAAATTAAAATTTTACATAGTAGAATCAAGGACTTAATGTATTTTGTCATCCTCTCCAAAAATCAATTCCTATTTTAAGTCAGTATGAAGTCTAGAGTGCTATTTAAACTAGATTCTTCTGAAATCAGGTAAGTAGCCACCATTCTTTTTCAACTTTTCCAAAAAAGTATACTCTTGACCTATAACAGAATGCTTCTGCTGGGGCTGGCGCCATGGCCTAGTGGTTAAGTTTGGCGTGCTTTACTTCGGCAGTCTCAGTTCGGTTCCTGGGCGTGGACCTACACCAATCATCAGCAGCCATGCTGTGGCAGTGACCCACATACAAAATAGAGGAAAACTGGCAATGGACATTAGCTCAGGACTAATTTTCCTCAAGCAAAAAGTGGAAGATTGGTGACAGATGTTAGCTCAGGGTGTTATCTTCCTCAGCAAAACAAAACAAAAAAACACTTTTGTTGACAATTTCTTAAATATCACTATTTAATAAGGAAGGCATCATTATGAATGTGCAATTACACTTCATTTGTGAGGGAGACTTGGATGGAGAAACACATGGGAAATTTTGGAAAAGTTGAATTCTCCATTCTGGTTTTTTGATTTTAAGATAAGTGCAACAGTTAGAACACACAACCAAGAGAAAAGGACAGGAACATATTTGGAGAAAAGATGACTTTTCTATTTGAGCCAACTATTTTAGAAAATCTTAGAATACTTACAGTGAGTGTCAGAATGCCATCTGGCTGTACTATTGATGTAATTTTTAAATGTAACTTTAAGGATTGATGTAACTGGGGGGACAAGGAGGAAAGAAGAAGATGCCTAATGGAATAATCACTTCAACTATATTTATTTTAATTGCAGCAAGTCTGGAATCATGATACCGTACATCCTAACCAAGAAGTGAATTTTACTGGCACCTTGCTTTATAATAAAGCCCCTGAAGATGGGGGTATACAATTATACTACATCCTGAGCAGTGGGATCCTTCACTCTAGAAGTGAGACTTGGATAGAGCGAGCTCTAAATTTCTTCCACAACTATATGAGTTATAGTCTAGAAAAAAAAAAAAAAGGAAAATAATTCCATCACATGTAGAAGCTACTAATCTGAGTTAGGAATGGAATGAATTGGATACACTGCCATGTAGAATGGTCAGCAAACTCTTCACTAGCATCTAGGCCACTGTCCACGTTGACTACCCTCCTACTTTGAGGGGTACTGCACTGCTTAGGGGAGAAAGGAGATAAAACAGGAAGACTAGGATAAGGAGGCAGTAGTGTAGCACCATATATAACTCGTAGTCTCTTCTCCCATGAAGCCAGTCCTTTCCTACTACACAGAGCAACAATTTCTACTTGCAGTGGCTGATGGCTGTTACTTGTGCCTTCCCAATGTTCTTTCTCATCTTATTCGGATAAGCAGATCACATCCCCCCATCCAAAAAGACTTCTTAGGAAATTGAAAAATTGGAGCTGAGAAAGGTCCCCTTTTGTCTTTGGTTAAAGAAAGGCTGTAAGGATGGGTACTGGAAGCTGCCTCTGCCACATCGAGAAAACAATTCAAGAAACGAAACACAATTTGCAGAGAAAGAGAAAAGAGACAAGAATCCTGATAATATTCAAGTCTTACATTTCAGATATATCTAAGGCTAGTTATACTTCTATCTATCTTGAGGTCTAGTTATGTGAACCAACAAATCTCTTTTGCTAATTTGAGACCCAAGTCTTATACCAACCTTTACTGGATGCTCATTTTCATACCTGTATAAAAATATTACTTTTGTCTTTCCTTCCCCTTCCCTTACAGATCACAAACACTGTAATTTTCCCTTCTAGCCAACCTCTAAGAGATGGCATTGTTTAAAATAATCCTTTTCAGATATTTAATCTGTTCATGACCGATCTTATGTTATATACTACCATGGATGCAAATCAGTAGCTCCTTCACCAAGAACTCCACTCATCTCTCCCAATGCTACTTCCCTTTCTGGTATGTAAGCCTTGGACTTGGTAAGCAAAAGACAAGTGGCTAACATGTCAAAGAATGAAAACTAAACCATTCTTTCTCACCATTCACAAAAATAAACTCAAAATGCATCAAAGACCTAAAGGTAAGACATCAAACCATAAGGTTTCTAGAAGAAAATGTAGGCAGTACATTCTCTGACATCAGTATTAAAAGGATCTTTTCGGACACCATGTCTTCTCAGAAAAGGGAAACAACAGAAAGAATAAACAAATGGGACTTCATCAGACTAAAGAGCTTCTTCAAGGCAAAGGAAAACAGGATTGAGGGGCTGGCCCCGTGGCCGAGTAGTTAAGGTTAAGTTTGCGCGCTCCGCTGCGGGCGGCCCAGTGTTTCGTTGGTTCGAATCCTGCGCGCGGACATGGCACTGCTCATCAAACCACGCTGAGGCAGCGTCCCACATGCCACAACTAGAAGGACCCACAACGAAGAATATACAACTATGCACTGGAGGGCTTTGGGGAGAAAAAGGAAAAAAATAAAATCTTTAAAAAAAAAAACAAACAGGATTGAAACAAAAAAAACAACCCATTAACTGGGAAAAAATATTTGCAAGTCATATATCCGACAAAGGGTTAATATCCATACTATATAAAGAACTCACACAACTCAACAACAAAAAAATCAAACAACCTGATCAAAAAATGGGCAGGAGACATGAACAGACATTTCTCCAAAGAAGATACACGGATGGCCAATAGGCACATGAAAAGATGTTCATCATCACTGATCATCAGGGAAATGCAAATCAAAACTACACTAAGATATCACCTTACACCCATTAGAATGACAAAAATAACCAAAACAAATAGTAACAAATGTTGGAGAGGTTGTGGAGTAAAAGGAACCCTCATACACTGCTGGTGGGAATGCAAACTGGTGCAGCCACTATGGAAAACAGTATGGAGATTCCTCGAAAAATTAAAAATAGAAATACCATATGACCCAGCCATCCCACTACTGGGCATCTCTCCAAAGAGCTTGAAGTCAGCAATTCCAAAAGTCCCATGCACCCCTATGTTCATTGCAGCATTATTTACAATAGCCAAGATGTGGAAGCAACCTAAGTGCCCATCAACTAATGACTGGATAGAGAAGATATGGTGTATATATATACAATGGAATACTACTCAGCTGTAAAAAAGAATAAAATCATCCCATTTGCAACAACATGGATGGACCTTGAGGGAATCATGCTAAGTGAAATAAGCTGGATAGAGAAGGACAATCTCTGTATGACTCGACTCATATGAGGAATTTAAACATGTGGACAAAGAGAACAGATTAGTGGCTACCAGGGGAAAGGGTGGGGGGTGGGCACAAAGGGTGAAGGGGTGCACCTACAACACAACTGACAAACAATAATGTACAACTGAAATTTCACAAGATGGTAAAATATCATTAACTCAATTAAAAAAGAAAGACAAGTGGCTATAGCTGGGTTAATAATGCACTATTTATAATATACATGACAGTCATTCAAAGGTGCAAAAGAGAAAGGCAGCCTTATTGAAACATGTTCTTATTTTTAGGTTCCTAGGACAGAAACAATCCGACATCAACTTTCAAACTACTTGGGTTTGAAACTACTTTTGGTTTTGCTTTGGTGATGTTTTTGCTCAGAAAGCTGCAGAAAGAATCTAGCCATTCAAAAGACAGCAAATCCTAGGAAGTTGTGAAAGATTATAGCCTTTTCAGAGAGCTTAATTTTACCTCACAGAAACAAAAACAAAATTATTTCACTGTTCAGAAGTTATTAAGTATCATCTAATGAGAATGTAACTGCTCCAGGCAAAATTTGTGAACCTATCATATTCTAGTAAAAGTATTACAGCTTCTTGCAGCTACCCTTGTTACTGAGCAATAGCCATTTTTCGCAATCTTTCTTGTCATTCTCTTTTTAGAGATATCGGGCTGAAATTCTACTGTATTCTAATGGAGACCATATCCTGACTTACGCAGTCTGACAGCTGAATAAGGCCTGACACAATGTTCATCAATTATTAACACTAGCAGAAACCATTAAAGAGTCTAGTACAACATCAATAAATTAGCTGAACAAATGAAATATATGAATAGTGAGAGCCTTTGATGTGCAATTTTCATGGGAAAGATTGTTACCTTCATTTTTCAAAAAAGAAAATTGACGCACAAATAAGTTAACAAATTGGCTTTGGGTCACAGAGAATAAGTGACAGAACTCGGATTGGATTAAAGTCTTTGGGACTCTACAGTATATGTTCTTTTTTCTATACTAAGCTGCTCTCTCTGAACTCTCAAGTTCTACGAAGCAGCTATTACAAAACTGTCCCTCTCTATCTTCTAAGGAACCCTTTGACCACAATTATGTTTCACAGAATTCTTCTTTTTATTACAAATTTCTCCTCTTGGTATGCCTATGGAGTAAGTTAAGAGGAATATGCAGTGAGAACAGGGAGGGAGAGTTAACGGGGACCGCCCACAAAAGCTCTACTTTTGGAAGTGCTATTATATATAGATCAGCCTACTTTAGGAGTGCTCAATTTTGGTTTCATTAAGTATGTACGTATTTCAAAGCCAGAACTATATTTAAGAAACCTATTGTATATTTTTCCAGCATTTGGTCACAAGAATATTTCAAAGAAACCAAAGTCCTTTGTTTCATTAATATATGTCCCCACCTCCCCGCAACTCCCTTCCCAGTCAGTTGGGAGAGAGCATTTCTCAGAAATCTGGTTTAGGAAAACTTTAAAAATATAACAAAAATGAAACCATTTAGTTTCTTAGCTCTTTCTAACACAAGGACAGGACAGTCTATTCTGCTTCACCCTTATCTCGCCATCACTTGTTACACAGTAGGTGTTTGTTGAAAGGGAGGGCTTTACTAATGTAAATCTGGTTAAAAAACAAGGAGTTTTAAAATATTGGCAATTGACTCCACTCATAGGTGGAAGTTAACATATAGACAAAGAGAACTGATCGGTGGTTACCAGGGCAAAGGTGGGGGGGGGGGTAGGGGGAGGGCACAAAGGGTGAAGTGGTGTACCTAGAACATGACTAACAATAATATACAACTGAAATTTCACAAGGTTGTAAACTACCATAATCTTAATTAAAAAAAAAAATACTGTCAATTGAGCCTGAGGATGGAAGTACCTCAATAGGGGAAAGAGAAATCCTAAAATTCCAAAATATTTATATGGTTAATGGGAACAAGAAAATTCCCTTGCAAACTATGGCTTCCTCCAAAGAGAAAAATAAATATCACCAAAATGGAAGAATTACCACATAGTGAGTAAATGTTCTAGATGTGTTTTTATTCTGTTGTAAAGAAACGTGTAGGGGCAAGCCTGGTGGTGAAGTGCTTAAGTCTGCATGCTCCGCTTTGGCGGCCTGGGGTTCACAGGTTCAGATCCTGGGCGCAGACCTACACACCACTTGTTAAGCCATGCTGTGGCAGCATCCTACATTCAAAGTAGAGGAAGATTGGCACAGATGTTAGCTAAGAGACAGTCTTCCTCAAGCAAAAAGAAGAAGACTGGCAACAGATGTTAGCTCAGGGCTAATCTTCCTCACCAAAAAATAAAAATAAAAAATGATAAAGAAACATGTATCCACAAGTTTTCTGAAACTGCTAACATACTGTGTAAACATTTCAATGACCTAAATTCTTTTTTGAAGACAAAAATGCTGACAAGGCTTCCTTTTCCCTTACCCTCTATTCTCCCCCTTTCCTTTTTTTTTAATGCTATGATTAACACATCAATCTTAATATATTAACCTGGAAGCATGAGACCAAAGAAAAGTTGGTTTCGACAGAGGGGCATTTTACTTTAGAAATGGGAAGAAAAAGCCACTGTGCAGGTGCTACATGTCACCAATCCAAAAAGGTTTGCTCTTTGGCAGCACATTTAAGAAAAACTTGTATATTGTTAGTTATAATGATTTCTAGGTCTTTCTTGCTCCAAAAGGGGAGCCTCCCTGGCAACATTTCAAAAAATGATAAAATGACATTCAGGACATAGAAGACACACTAGTTGTCAAAACAAAAAAAAAAATCTGATGCCAGCATGACAAAGACTTTTTATTTTGGAGGATATGTAATAAGTACATTACTTAAAAAAAGGCTAAGAAGGGGACATTAACCCAGTATGTTTTACTTGGATTAAATGCCATAAAACTTGCAATGTCTCTTCTGGGATACCTCAAAGTGAAATCAACATGGGTCTCCTAACAGGAAAGAAAATGGTCCCACAGAACAGTCTTATTGGTCATTACTTTTTAAAGGAAACTAATAGGAAATAGTTCTTTTATCTATGCGAATAACTTTTATTTGGTAGATTACTGAAATGTAACTAACCGTGTGGATGAAAGTTATGCAGGGACAGTTATTTTATATTTAATAAGATAAAGCCATAGAAGCTGTAAGAACTATACTGACCTTTGTTCAAATCAGTGATAATATATATCAGACACATATGTAAACAAAGAAATTAGACACTGATTACCCAGATAAAATGTTTGTCATATCTGCTTCAGATACGTTTTGTTAAAATAGTAAATGCTATAGAGGCATCAAAAGACTGCCTGTCCCTCACTCACCATTATCCTGACTCTGGTGTGAATCCTTGATATTCATAGTTTTACAATTTTGATACATATGCCTATATCCATAAAAACATATATATTGTTTTAAAATTTTACATAAATGGCATCACATTGGCCTGAGTTTTTGCGTGTAACTTGCAATCAGCCTTGTTTTTAACATTTATCCGTGTGGATCCATCTAGATCTAGTTCACTTATTTTATGTGTAGCACAGTATTCCACTTTATGAGTACACTGTAAGCCCACAGATGCAAGAAATTCATTGAACCCCAAGCAGAAGAAACATGAATAAAATTATACCAAGACATATCATAATCAAATTGCTTAAAACCAGATGGAGGGTGGAGGAATTGGATGAAGGTGGTCAAAAGGTACAAACTTTCAGTTATAGGATAAAATAAGTAGTGGGGATGTAATGTACAACAAGATAACTATACATAACACTGCTGAATGATATATTTGAAAGTTGCTAAGAGAGAGTAGATCCTAAAAGTTCTCATCACAAGGAAAAAATATTTTTCTCTAGTTTTTTGTATCTATATGAGACGATGGATGTCAACTAAACCTACTGTGGTAATCATTTCACAATATATGTAAGTCAAATCTTTATTCTGTATACCTTAAACTTATACAGTGCTGTAAGGCAATTATATCTTAATAAAAATGAAAAAATGCTTAAAATCAATGACAAAGAGAAAATATTAAAGCAGAGAATGAAGACATATTACATACAGAAAAATAAAGATAAGAATTACAGCACATCTCTCATTGAAAACAATGCAATCTAGAGGACAACCGAGTAACATCTTTAAAGCATTTAAATGAAAAAAACTGTCACCCTAGAATTCCATATCCAACAAAAATAACTTTCAAAACTGAAGATGAAATAAAGACTTTTTCAGACATGCAAAAATCAAAAGAATTCATCATCAGTAGACTTGCACTGTAGGAAGTGGTAAATCCATAAGCAGAAGGAAAATGACCCCAGATGAAAACCTGGATCTACACAAAGCAATGAAGAGCATGGGAACAATAACATAAGTAAATGCGAAGATTTTCTAATATTACTTAAATCTCCTTAAAAGATAACTGACTGTTTAAAGCAGAATAATAACGTAGTGTGGGGTTTAAAACATATGTAGAAGTAAAATGTATGACAACAATAGCCTAAAGGTCAGAAGGAGAAAAATGGAAGTAGATTACTGTAACCTACATAAGTAGTTTACTTATGCTATACATAAAGTAGTATAATATCAACTGAAGGTACACTGTGATGAGTGAAAGATATATACTATAAACCCTAAAGCAACTACTAGAATAACAAACAATTATAGCTAAAAAGCCAACAAGAAAGATACAATGGAGTCATAAAAAATACTCATGATCCATATAAAAAATTGATAAATTGGAAGTCATCAAAATTAAGAACTTTTCATCCTCAAAAGACTTTGTTAAGAGAATAAAAAGACAAGTCACCAACTGGGATTTACTTGAAAATCACATAGCTGATAAAGGATTTGTATTGAGAATTAAAAAAACTCTCAAATCTCAATAAAAAGAAAACAAACACAATTAAAAAAAAAAGACTTGAACCAATACTTCATCAAAAAAGATATACAGATGGCAAATCACTAGGTCTTAGCAAAATGCAAATTCAAACTACAGTAAGATACCACTACATACCTATTGAAATTATCTAAAATTTAAAAGACTGACCCTACTAAATATCAGCAAGGATGTGGAGGAATTGGAATTCACCCACTGTCAGAGACATAAAATGGTAAAACTACTTTGGAAAACAGTTTAACTTAAAAAGTTATATGTACACTTACCGTATTATTCAGCGATTCCACTCCCAGGCAAAATGAAAACATATGTCCATGCAAAGACTTAGACATGAATATCCACAGCAGCTTTATTTGTAGTAGCTCCAAACTAGAAATAACCTAAAACCATAGTATATCCCTACAATAGTTTACTACTAAGCAATAAAAAGTAACTATCAATTTGCACAAGATGGATCGATCTCAAAATAAATATGCTGAGGGAAAAAAGTCAGATGAAAGAGAGTACATCCTATATCATTCTATTTACATAAAATTCTAGAAAATGCAAACTAATCTATAGTGGCAAAAAGCCTGGAGATAGCAGGAGGGGAGGGGAGGTAGCAAGGTGTGGAAAGGAAAATGACAAAGGGACAAAGAAAGCTTTTTGTAGCGGTGAATATGTTCAGAATCTTGATTGAGGTGACAGTTTCATGGGTGCATACACATATCAAACTTATATTGTACAATTTAAATATCTGCAGTTTATTGTATGTCATTTATAATTTAATAAAGCTATTTAAGTAATCAACCTGTTTTCTGAAAGGGTACAGACTTTCTGTTATAAGAAGAATAATTCTGAGGATCTAATGTATAATAAGGTACAATAGGTGATAATACTGTATTGTATAACTGAAATTTGCTGAGAGGACATAAGTGTTTTCACCAAAAAAAAAAAAAAAAAGGTAAATATGTGAGGTGATGGATATGTTAATTAATTCAATTGTGGGAACCCTTTCACAATGTAAACTTCTATCAAATTATCACGTTGTACACTTTAAATATATTACAATTTTGTCAATTATACCTCAATAAAGCTGAAAAAAAATCTTCACCTGTTTTCATTAATCACATTGTTGGTGTTGGTATGCTGAGTGCTGTGTATGTACTGTGAGATGAAACAAATGAATACTTACGTGATGTTCTACTTCTATCATTTCTGCCACCATTGAAAACCAGGATTCTCAAGATGTGAGAAAGGAGATTCAAGTGTAGGAGTCAGAGTTTTAATAATTAATTTCAATTTGAAGTATCAGTATGAGTTCCTGATGTCATTTTATCTTAAAAAGACCCGTGAAAAACCCTTGGAAAAAATGACCAATCCAAAAGGAATGAATACCTCTAGTGCACAGGGGGCCATTGGAAAAATGGTTGATTCCAGGTGTGAGGTAGGAAATGTACAGGATGAGCCTGGAACATTTTGTCATATCTAGGCTACCAGGATTATGTCAAAAGGATTTGGGAGCCCAGTGCCAAGATAGTATAATTTGTACATCAATAAAGACAATAATTGCAACAAAATGAAAATATTTAGTTTAAATCTATAAGTTAATAATATTATTGGATCAATAATATTAATTGATCCTTAAGTTAACAATATTAATTAATGTTGGAGGATGCTAATGAACCAATTCATTATTTTGAACGTGAATAAAGGAAACAAATTATGCATTTATTCCACTTTTCCTATAAAAACTATGCCTACCAACAAGTAATCAAAGAGAAGATGAAGTTTCACTTAATAGAAATATTTCAGCTACTAAATGAAGAGCGAATAGCAGAATTGGATTATCACCATTTTGTAAACCTTAACAAATCAATGGATCTAGGCATTAATCATCGATGTCTACTAATATCACCAAAAGAGAGACAACCCATATTATGTGCCTCCTGATTAAGTACATACTGCTACCTAGTGAAGTAGTCATGCCTACCTATGAAAAAAAGGAAAAACCAAACATGAATGTGATCAAGACTCTAGGTCCAACTACTAATAAACAGAAAACAGAACAGAACAACATGCTAAACCACATGGATGCAACCAGTAAATCTCAGTAAACTCTAAGAAAAAACCACCTAGACTCCTTAAAATTAAATTATAAGAGGGAAAAAAAGGGAGAACTAGGGAGAGGGAACCACTCCTTGCTGTGGGCATTCTCAGAGTACTCTAACCTTTCCTTCTTGGTGACCTCATCCACTGTATTAAGGTATAAACCTTATGACTGACAGCTAAATCTCTCAAACTGACACCACAGAGGTTGACATGTCTAAAGCCTAACCTCATCAGGGTTATAAATTCATGGTACTAAAAGGAATCTGAGAGATCAGCCAGTCTAACCATCTACCTAATATATTCATCTAATGCAAACAAGATCACATTCTTCTTCAAAAACTTCGAACAAAATAAAGATGAATAAAATCCAAATTTCTTATCCTAACACTCAAAGCCCAATCTCTGTTTCTAGTTTTATCTCCCTTCTTCTCTTCTACATATATCCTATTCCACTGCCACACTAGGCAATAGGTTTTCCCCAAATATGCCGACATGCCATTACCTCATGTGCTTCCCTACCATAGCCCCATCTACTACTTGCCTTAGCTGAAACATTTCCATCGATGAGATCACAAATGATTTTCTTTCTTGATTTACATGCCTCGATACAACAATAATGGTGAATTATTAGCATTTCTGCAGTATCTTTGATATTAAGGATAAGAATATAAACACACAAAGGAACCAAGATATAACCAAATCTATGTTTCCAAGTTCAAATCAAATACCACTTGTTAATGCCTGCATAGCTGTAATTCACCTCTGACACACACTTCCCAAACTCTCTCTCATTTGGTACATATAGGCAGCCTATATAAAGGCTAAAAAATCAAATCAGATAATTTTTGAAGCTATAAACTCGAGGCATACTAGAAATGCGATAATAACCTTCACATAAATGTAAGATGGTTAACTTTTCTGTCTTTATGAAAACTCACTTATTTTGCCTGCCTAAGAGCAAAAGACTCATCACTCATAATCCTTATAAAAAGTATTTTGCTTACAGTTATACTCAATATCAATTTAACTCTTACTTTCAAATGAGACATAAGTATAACCAAGGTCTTTCTAACTTCATTAGAGTCACGCCTTATGCTGGAATTAGATTCTAAAGTTAAGGCAAAAAAAGTAAGTTCTTTAACTTATACAAATTCAATTATGCAGGCTTGGTAAAGAGTAACAAAACAATACAGTAAAACTGTATTTCCATATATTGTTGGTGAGTGTAAATCAGAACAATCTCAGGCAAAGACTTCTAGTTACCCTCCAATAGCAAGATCTCCTCCTTTTCCTAAGAAATAGAACTGCAATTTTTTTCAAGACAGCAATGCATTCAGCTAAAAGACCATATTTTCCTGCTCTTCTGCAGCTAGCATGGCCAGATGATTCAATTTTGTCCAGTGAAATATAGATGGAATTGCTGTATGATTTCCAGGAAGGATCCTTAAAAGGAAACTGTAATATGTTTTTCTTTGCCTCTAAGAGGGGTAACTAAGTGACTGAGGAGACAGATGGAAGAAGAAAATTTTGTAAACCCTTCTATATCTTTTGAATTTTGAACTATGTAAATGTCTTATTTTTTTTTAAAACCACATTAATTCTAAAAAACTATAGAATGGGGCTGGCCCAGTGGCACAGCGGTTAAGTGCACGTGTTCCGCTTCAGCAGCCTGGGGTTCACCGGTTTGGATCCCAGGTGCAGACATGGTACCGCTTGGCAAGCCATGCTGTGGTAGGCGTCCCACATATAAAGTAGAGGAAGATGGGCATGGATGTTAGCTCAGGGCCAGTCTTCCTCAGCAAAAAGAGGAGGACTGGCAGCAGATGTTAGCTCAGGACTAATCTTCCTCAAAAGAAATTAAAAAAATAAATAAAAATCAAAAAAACTATAGAGACTTTTAATTATTACAGGTTTAGTGAAGAAAAATTGCAATTTCAGTATTTATAGAATATCAGATGGGATATTTGCTGTGGATGCCAAGTAAACTCTCTCAATTAACCAATTAATACACTCACTCCACAAGAAACCAGCAGTGATTTTTTTAAGGCATCACAGAACCCAGGTAAACATTCCAGTACTCTGAATCTTACGTTATAAAAACATATACAAAATTAGTACATTTGAGTTCAGAACATGATAAAAAACAAACTCTAGTTATTTTCCCAAAATAAACCTAACAAATGGAAATGTATACTCCTCTTTCCTTGTTTAAATTTATTTATTTGTCAATGATGCTGTGAAAAATGCCCTTTGGGGAGGAATAGTATTAGAAACTCCCTTTTTGCAGGTTGAGGTAAACTTTATTTACTCCATGAATTCAGTCAGAAAATTTGCTAATAGAATAGTGTCAATGAAAAAAAAAAAAGCATAAAACATGTGATACTTCGTACCTAATCAGATAAATTAAAAATTCTGAGCAGCTGAAACAAAGCAATTTTCTTGGCAAGACTTTTTCTGATTAGTCATATACTGAACTCTAATGCACTAAAATTGATTTCTGCAGCACACAATACTGCAAAAAATACAAAAAGCAAGGCTACAGAACTTATACCCCTGTTGACAAGTCACAGCCCAGACAATTCAGAAGCCTGGAAGACTTAAACCCCGTCACTGCCCCTTTTGGACTGGCAGTTGGGTGTCTGGGTTCTTTCTATTCCTAACTCTATCACTCACCAGGTTTCAGACTTTGGGTTAGACATTTAACAAAACAGTATTTTCCAACTCAAGAAACCTGTTTCATCCTTACAAGCTAGTGAAGTCGTATCGCAACATTTATTGTCATATGTGAACCTTTTTTATATACAATATCTCATTTAATCTTTACGATAACTGTGTAAGGTAGGTTCTTTTACTTTCACTTTACAGGTGAGAAAACAATACTAAAAGGAGTTAAAGAAGGTGTTCATAGTCACACAACTACTCAGTTCAGAACTTAGATACAAGCCAGGCTGCTGCCTCAGGGTCCAGTGCTAAACCCACTACACTTAACCCAGTGGGCTTTAATCTTCTCAAATACTGGGCTAATGGATCTTCTACACAATCTTAACCAACTGTATTATGATATGGTTTATTCGTTCCACATTTGTTTTGTCCTAGGCATTGTGCAATAAGCAATTCTCGGGGCAGCTTGCTATCATGTGGGGAGAAAATTGGGGGACCACTCAACATATCTTAAACCTCTTCTCTGTTACTACTACTGCATGTTCTCTTCATATCTGTATATTACTTAAAGGTCATACAAAGAATTTTCATGGTTATTTGGTAATATGAAATCACACCTCTAAAAGAAAGATATAATATTATCAATTAAATGGCCAGTGAGATTTAAAACAATTAATGTGCTCATGACTTGTATTCAAACTCAAAATATTTAAAAACCCATGTCACACAAAGCAACGATTAACTGCTACAAAAGTATCATAAAACATACCTTCAAACAATAATATACATTAGAGTTACTGGTAAAGCTTTTTAAAAATGGATGTCTTTACTTCTAGAGATTAGAATTTAGCAGGTCTGGGCTGGGAACTAGACATCTGCTGCACATCCCTGGTTAACACTCACTACAAAAGCTTAGACTCTATATTTTAAGTGTATGTAATAATCTAGTACAGCAACCTTTGCTTTTCTGAATGGGATATAAAGGTCACTTCCCGTCAGTATCATATAGACTCACATTCTCCTCTATTCCAAAAACAGATTTGGTTAAAAAGTAATCAAAATCTCCACATATAAATTCATGTTTAGGGGTATAATCCAAAGAAGGGTGATTAATTAATTTATTAATTCAGCAAATACTTATCAATCACCTACATGGTGCTATTAGACATTATCACATACACAAAGTGAAGAGATACCAATCCAGACATCGAGAACTTTTCAAACTAACAATCAAACAAATACAATTAGATTCTAGAAATCGAGTTTCTTTATTGGTGCACATAATTCTGAAAACAAATGGAAGACGACACAAGTTTCTACATATCAAGCAGCACAAGTGATAGTATAGAAATGATAGTATAGGAAAATGCAGATTGAACATACAACAAGGGATGTTCTTTTCCTCTTTTTATTTCTAAACCACATGACTGTAATTTCAAATAGTCTTCTGCATACAATATTTGTGATCAACCAAAATACTTTTTTTTTTTTTTTAAAGATTTTATTTTTTCCTTTTTCTCCCCAAAGCCCCCCGGTACATAGTTGTGTATTCTTCGTTGTGGTTCTTCTAGTTGTGGCATGTGGGACGCTGCCTCAGCGTGGTCTGATGAGCAGTGCCATGTCCGCGCCCAGGATTCGAACCAAGGAAACACTGGGCCGCCTGCAGCGGAGCGCGCGAACTTAACCACTCGGCCACGGGGCCAGCCCCCAACCAAAATACTTTTTAGGAAGGACCACAACAGAAACCTTGGCATAGGGGCCGGCTCCGTGGCCGAGTGGTTAAGTTCGCATGCTCCGCTGTGGCGGCCCAGGGTTCAGATCCTGGGTGCGGACATGGCACCGCCCGTCAGGCCACGTCCCACATCCCACAACTAGAAGGACCTGCAACTAAGATATACAACTGTGTATAGGGGGAGTTTGGGAGATAAAGCAGAAAAAAAAAAATTGGCAAGAGTTGTTAGCCCAGGTGCCAATCTTAAAAAAAAAAAAAAAAGAAACATTGGCATTAAACTACACAGTATAACCCATTCCATTGGTTAAAAATTCCCTTCTAAATGACTATTTAGGTGTAACTTTTAGGATAAATGAGAAATTTCTAAGATATACACCTGTATATGTTATGTTACTTTAGTTATTACAAACACAGTATTTCCTCAATGTTTACATTTTAAAGCTTTTTCAGCCAAAAGCACTCTACTCAATTCAAAATTGACAGGTTTTAGTGAAGACAAATAAACCCTTTTGGACCATCGACTTTAGAGGTCAACGTTATATTCTGCTCTTCAATTTCATCTCACAATCCAAACTGATCCCACAATAAGAAGAGCTGTAGCAAACACAGGAGACTGTGCTTCCGCTTTTAACCCCACCTACGCTTTTCCCCAGCCTCCTATTCACAAGGACAGGGAGGCAACCTGGTTTCAGACAAAAAGAAATGATAAAAGTTGGATGAATACATTAGCAGAAACTCATAATTAAGCATCTGGGACTTGCAAAGCATTTTGCCAAACATTTTCTCACAATCCAGGTAACTCAAATGAATTTTATATTCCATGCTAGTATCCTTTTTTCCCCTTTTTAATAGCTAATAATGTTTAAAAAACACAAGATTACATAGAAAACTATTTTCTTTGGCTGGGCCTGTCAGGAAAAGCCAGTCTTAATATGTTGCAGGTGCAAGATTTCTATTTAAGGAGTTACTTTAAAAACAGTGTGAACTTGGAGGAGGCGGGGTTCCCTTTATGCAGTTGACAAGCTTTCAGTGATGGGGTATAAAAGCATTCCTAACACATGCTCCTGAAGGATGATTTACTTAGGGACACAGAATTTGCTTGGAGATGTCAATTATCACACGCAAATCTGATAACAGGTAACTTTCAAATCAATGTAAAACCTGATTACCTTTGTTCTGGGTCTATGTGAAGGGTTAACAGAGAGGCTTCAGGATAAAGCTCAAAGGTAAGCTTTACTCAGTCTTGCCCCATCATGGAATAGACTTTCCTCCACTTCTCTGTAATTTATATCTGTTGTCTGTGGGGAGGTGATGGGGGAAGGTGGACATTCTAGTTTTTAAAATTCATTTAATGCTGTACTATAATGACCATTCCCCCCACCAAGAATGTATAACCATTATCACTTATTCTTTAAAAATCCAGGCCTAAAAGCAAAATTGATTACCTCAAGGAATCAAATTTCTTGAACAAAAAGCATACAATTAAAAACATTATCTTTGGACCAGAGAAACCTTTAGAAGCAACTAGTTCTACCATTTGAATGTTTGGTTTTCTGTTTTCAACAAACTTCCAAATATTTGGCAAGACTATATATACTATGCTGACCTGCCAACCTGATCCATGAGATACTGCAAACTAATCAAAGAGCTAAAATGCCTGAAGATGCTACACTTGATACTGGTCCCACCCTGCTTCTCACTGAGGTTCTCCACTTCATTAGCATCATGAACTTATCCTGAATTCCTAAGTGTGCTATGTTCCAATAATAACCATAATTTTCCCTAGACAGGCTTAATAATAAATTTAAATAATTACCTCTTTTGGACTGTCATAGTCCTAGCCTTGAGTGTCGTAATGTGGGGGAGTGTTAGGGATCACTTTCAGAATCTGATGAAAGTTAATGGATCCTCTTCTTAAAAAGAGACACACACACACACAAAATACTGCATACAATTTCAGGGATTCACAGATCTTCTGAAGCTGATGCTGACCTGCAGGTCACAATACTATTTGTAATATTGGGAAAACTAGATATCCACATGCAAAGGAATCAAGTTGGACCCCTATCTTACACCATCTGCAAAAATTAACTCAAAATGGCTTAAAAACCTAAATGTAAGACCTGAACCTATAAAACTTATAGAAGAAAACATAGGGGAAAACTTCACAATATTGGATTTGGCAATGATTTCTTGGATATGACCCCAAAAGCACAGGTTGCAAAAGTAAAAATAGGCAAATGGGCCTACATCAAACTCAAAACTGTACCGCAAAGGAAAGAATCAACAGAGTGAAAAGTCACCCTACAGAATGAGACAAAATATTTTCAAACCATCTATTTTATAGGAGGTTAATATCCAGAATAAATAAAGAACTCCTACAACACAAAAAAAACACAAATAACTCAATTAAAAAAGGGTCAAAGGACTTGAATAGACATTTCTCCAAAGAAGATATACAAATGGCCAATAAGCATATGAAAAGATGCTCAATATCACTTATCATTCTGGGAAATGCAAATCAAAACCATACTGAGATACCACCTCACATTGTTAAGATGGCTACTATCAAAAAAACAAGTGCTGGCAAGCATATGGAGAAACGGGAACCCTTGTGCATTGTTAGTGGAAATGTAAAATGACGCGGCTGCTATGGAAAACAGTATGGAGGTTCCTCAAAAATTAACAAGTAGAATTACCATATGATCCAGCAATCCCACTTCTTGGTATATATCCAAAGAATTGAAAATAGCATCTCAAAGTGCTATTTGCACACCCATGTTCACTGGAGCATTATTCACAATAGCCAAGAGGTTTGGAAGCATCCATCCAGCAACAGAAGAACAGATATGGAAGATATGGTATATACATAAAATAGAATATTATTCAGCCTTTAAAAAAAAAAGGGAAACTGTCATATGCCACAACATGAATGAAGCTTGAGGACGTTATGTGAAATAAGCCAGTCACAAAAACAAATACTACATAATTCCTTTACATAAGGTATCTAAAGTAGTCAAAGTCATAGAAACATAAAGCAGAATATAGTTACCACGGACTAGGGGTGCATGGGGGATGGGGAGTTGTTGTTCAATGGGTATAGTGTTTCAGTTTTGCAAGATGAAAAGTTCTAGAGATCTGTTACACAACAATGTGCATATAGTCTGTTACACTACTGTACTGTACACTTAAAACTGGCTAACGGTAAATTTTGTTATGTGTTTTCTATAATTTGAAAAAACAGATTAAAAAAAGAATCCTTAATAGTACAATAAGTCTAAGAAGAAAGGCTAAAGTTGGCTTTTAGGGAACCTTTAATGCCATGCTAGGGCTATGAATGAACTTTATTAACAAACGATTGAGAGAATGGGGTAGACAGGGTGCTATAAACCAAAATTTAATGACTACTCTGAGTCTGGCACTTGACTAGGCACATAAAATGCATCATCTCATTTAACCTTCCAAAAAGTCTGAAAATGAGTACAGAATAAAACGGAAAGTGGGTCAAACTGGTGATAAGGAGCCAAACTATGAGAACACTGCAGTAATGCTGACATAAGGACATAACAGTGATAAAATTTACTAGTGCTGCAGCTGGAATGATCACCCAAAAAAGTCTTGAACAATTTCCTAGAGCAGGTTTAATTCTGCTGCCAAGAGGAAGATTTTGTGGGGTTTTGGTTTGTTCCATATAATTTCCTTTTTTAAATGGCAACATAATCATACAATCCCACAATCATGCTTCTTGGTATTTACCCAAATGAGTTGAAAACTTATGTCCACACAAAAACCTGCACAGGAATGTTTATAGTAAAGACTCATAATTACCAAAACTTGGAAGAAACCAATATGTCCTTCAATAGGTGAACGGATAAACTGTGGAACATCCAGACAATGAAATATTATTTAGCACTAAAAAGATATAAGTTATCAAGCCACAAAAAGACAAGAAGGAACTTTAAGTGCATGCAGGCATAGCTTGGAGATATTGCAGCTTCAGTTCCAGACCATCACAATAAAAGCAAGTATTGCAATAAGGTGAGTCACATGAATTTTTCGGTTTCTCGATGCATATAAAAGTTATGTTTACACTATACTGTAGTCTATGAAGTGAGCAATAGCATTATGTCTAAAAAAACAATGTACATACCTTAATTAAAAATATTTTGTTGCTAAAAAATGCTAACCATCATCTGAGCATTCAAGTCATAATCTTTTTGCTGGCGGAGGATTTTGCCTCAATGTTGATGGCTGCTGACTGATTATGGTTGTGGTTGCTGAAGGCTGGGTTACCTGTGGCAATTTCTTAAAGTAAGACAACAATGAAGTTTGCCCCATCAATTCCTCTTCCTTTCACGAACAATTTCTCTACAGCATGTGATGCTGTTTGATAGCATTTTACCCATAGTAGAACTTCTTTTAAAATTGGAATCAACCCTCTCAAACGCTGCCACTGTTTTATCAACTAAGTGTATGTAATATTCTAAATCCTTTATTGTCATTTCAACAATCTTCACAACATCTTCACCAGGAGCAGATTCCATCTCAAGAAATCACTTTCTTTGCTCATCCATAAGAAGCAATTCCTCATCCGTTAAAAATTTTATCACGAGATTGCAGCAATTCAGTCACATCTTCAGGCTCTACTTCTAATCCTAGTCCTCTTGCTATTTCCACCACATCCACAGTTACTTCCTCCACGGAAGTCTTGAAATCCTCAAAGTTATCCATGAGGGCTGGAATTAACTCCTCCAAACTCCTGTTAATGTTGCTATTTTGATCCTTTCCCATGAATCACAAATGCTCTCAATGGCATCTAGAATGGTGAATCCTTTCCAGAAGGTTTCCAATTTACTTTGCCCAGATCTATCAGAGGAATCATAATGTATGGCCTTCCTTACAAAACGTATTTCTTAAATAATAAGACTTGAAAATCTAAATTACTCCTTGATCCATGGGCTGCAGAATGGATATTGTATTAGCAAGTGTGAAAACAACATTAATCTCATAGTACATCTCCATCAAAGCTCTTGGGTAACCTGGTGTGTCGTCAATGAACAGTGATATTTTGAAAGGAATCTTTTTTCTGAGCAGTAAGTCTCAATAGTGGGCTACAATATTCAATAAACCATGCTGTAAACATATGTGCTGTCATCCAGAATTTGTTGTTCCATTTCCAGAGCACAGGCAGAGTAGATTTAGCACAATTTTTAAGGGCCCTAAGATTTTTGGAAAGGTAAATGAGTACTGGCTTTGAATTGAAGGTGCCAGCCCCGTTAGCCTCTAACAAGAGAGTGAGCCTGTCCTTTGAAGCTTTGAAGCCAGGAACTGACTTCTCCTCTCTAGTTATGAAAGTCCTAGCTGGTACCTTCTTCCAATATAAGGCTGTTTCATCTACATTGAAAATCTATTGTTTAGTGTAGCCACCTTAATTATCTTTGCTACATCTTTTGGATAACTTGCTACAGCTTCTACATCAGCACTTGCTGCTTCCCCTTGCACTTTCATGTTATGGAGGTGGCTTATCTCCTTCAACCTCATGAACCAACCTCTGCTAGCTTCAAACTTTTCTTCTGCAGCTTCCTCATCTCTCTCAGCCTTCATAGAATTGAACAGTTAGGGCCTTGCTCTAGATTGACTTAAGAGAATGTTGTGGCTGGTGTGATCTATCCAGACCACTAAAACTTTCTCCATATCAGCAATAAGGTTGTTTCGCTTTCTCACTTTAAGGCTGCGTATATGATTATACATTTGCCAAAACACATAGGATATACAACACAGAGTGAACCCTAACGTAAACTATGGACTTTGGGTGATAATAAAGTGTCAATATTGGTTCATCAGTTGTAACAAATGTACCACACTGGTATAGGATATTGACAGTAGGGAGGCTGGTGGCGTGGGGCAAGAGGAGATGAGACGGATAGCTATGAACTTTGTACTTTCTACTTAATTTTGCTGTGAACCTTAAAATTCTCTAAAAAATAAAGTCTATTAACTTTTTTTAAATGGTAACAATCTATTTTATAAGATAATCAAAGGAGATTTTACAGTCATTTTTATTTCAATGCTTGGAAAAAAGGCATGTTACATCAGGAAATCTTCTAACAAGTAAATTTCAATTTTCTTCTATTGGATATGCAATGATCTAAACTCTCATTCAGCTATCTTTACCAAAAGTAATCACTACATTTTCTAGGAGAAAAAAAATAATGTACAGACTTTCCTGGATTGAAGCAATACTCTATTTCAGAATTTAAGCTGATTGAATAGAGGCATTAATAAGCTTCATTCAATGCCACTGTATTTGCTTATTCTTTTCAGTGTTTAAATAATAAATGTACACTTTAAGGTAGAAACACCCTTGTAAGAACTCTGTTCCATAAATCCAAACCATAAAATGCTTGAGAAAGACTAGAACTTTCTGTGAATCTGTATTTGTTAAAAAGAATTAATCTTTCAAAGCTTACAGAAGAGACACTTATGATAGCAACGTAATGTAAGGTTGATGTTATAAAACACGAAAATCTAGAATTCGTTTATCATCTCTAGTATGAATGAATAATAATTCATCACTGACAAGAAGCTGAAGTTTCCAAACATTTTCTTATTAATTCCCTCCTTATTAATGCAAGGTTTAATATAATAGTATTCTCTGCATCAAATTGATCAAGATGCCCAATTTTAATCTCTAGATTAATTAAAGTTTTAGATCAATTTACAGTGCCAGATGCCTAATAGGCTTAGAAACAGCTATAATTTAAGTATTCTAAGACAATTCTCCAGAATGACTTTTGTCCCCAAGGGTTGGCAAACAGAAGAAAGAAGGGAAAGGAGGTTTGCATCTAGTATAAGAAAGAGAAGTACAAAGGAAAGACAGACAAGAACAGGAGAAGGAAAAAAGGGGCCATGGGTACTAACAAAAGAAAGCAGCAAGAAGAAACAATAAAAAAAGAGCTTAGGAGAGTGACATTAGCATCATGGCACAGTGAGCTCTTCCCTTAGTCTCTCCCCGCTAAGATACAACGAAAAGACATTCATAGACCAACAGAGGACATTCACACAACACAATAGACATCTGAGAAATCCATGCAGTCATACGTCTGAATGTGGGGGTGCTGGACCCCACGGGAGGCTGTGGAAGGAGGTAAGCAGATCTCTTCTCCCTCCCTAGTGGCAGCAACTAGGGCACAGGAACTCACACGGTGGCCAGTGGGCAACTCTGGAGAAGGGGAAAAGGTACCCCTCCACTGGAACTCTTTCACTCTCAGGGTTGCCTCCCAGCCCAGAGGAATGCTCTAGACCAAGGTGGCTAAGCAATTGTGGAGGCATCCCCACCAAGCTGAAGAGCCCACGCAGGCAGGCAGTGAGTACAGAGCAGGAGCACATGGGATCAGGCACACAAAACAAAGCACCTCTCCCTGCCTCCCACCTGGCGCATCAGCTTAGCTGGTCAGCCAGAGCAGGTGATCCACACCAGAGCACCTGTGCTTATGTATGTAAAGCAACAGCAGCCAGTGGGCAAACACAGGCAGGCCCTGTTGGCACAGCTTCCACTGGAAAAGCACAACTGCCAGGGGTCATGGTGGGTTCAGAATACACAGCTCCTGCCCCCTCCAGTGGTGGCAGGTGGAATCTGCAACCAAATACTACCACTATGTGATGGCAAAAGCCCATTCCATCAAATAGCATGAAGAAGTATATGAACAGTTCAGACCAGAAGGAAAATCACAAGTACCAGGAAATCAATCCTGATGTCACAGAAATTTGCAATCTAAATGACAGAGAATTCAAAATAGTTATCATAAAGAAACTCAATGAGTTATAAGAAAACTCAGAAAAGGCAATTCAATGAATTCAGGAATAAAATTAATGAGCAGAAGGAACTCTTCACAAAAGAGATCGAAACTATAAAAAAAAAAAAAAACCATTCAGAAATGTTGGAGATGAAGAACACAATAAAGATAAGGAAAAATCTGCAATCCTTAAAAAACAGAGCTGATATTATGGAGTACAGAATTAGTAATTTAGAGGACAGAAATACAGAACCGCTTCAGGTGGCAGAAGAGAGAGAACTAAGACTTAAAAGAAATGAAGAAATTCTCCGGGAAATATCTGATTCAATTAGGAAATGCAACATAACAATTATAAGTATTCCAGAGGGAAAAGAGAGGGAGAAAGGAGCAGAGAGATTGCTCAAAGAAATAATAGCTGAGAACTTCCCAAACCTGGGGAAGGAGCTGGAATTACATGTAACAGAACTCCTAATTAAGTCAATGTAAAAAGACCTTCTCCAGGGCATATATTAGTAAAACTGAAAAAAGTCAATGACAAAGAAAAAATATTAAGGGCAGCAAGGCAGAAGAAAATAACCTCCAAAGGAACCCCTATCAGGCTTTCAGTGGATTTCTCAGCAAAAACCTTATAGGAAAGAGTGGAATGATATATTCAAAATTCTGAAAGACAAAAACTTTCCACTAAGAATACTCCATCCAGTGAAAATATCTTTCAGATATGATGGAGAAATAAAAACTTTCCCAGATAAACAAAAGCTGAGAGAGTTCACTGCCACAATACGCCCCCCCCCCACCACACCCCTACAAGAAATGATCAAGAAGGCCCTCATACCTGAGGAGGCAAAAAAAAGGTTTACAAAGCCTTGAGCAAGGAGATAAACAGACAGATAAAATCAGGAAATTGCAGCTCTCTATCAGAACAAGTTAGCAAACAATTATTACATTAAGGATAAAGGGAAGGAAAACATCAAAAATAACTATAATCACTTCATTTAATGGAGTAAGTTGTGACAACAATAACTTAAGACAGGGAAGAGGAAAGATAGAACCTGCTTAGACTAAGGGAATAAGAGGCTATCAGAAAATGGACTATCTCATCTATGAGATCTTTTACACAAACTTCATGGTAACCACTAAACAAAAAATCAGAATACAGACACAAATGATAAATACAGAGAAAACCATCATATAGAATCACCAAACTGAATTGGTAGTTGAAAATACAGAGGAAGAGAAACAAGGGAAATACAGTACAATGAGAAAACAAGTGATAAAATGGCAGTATTAAGCCCTCCTATCAATAATCACTCTAAATATAAATGGACTGAATTCTCCAATCAAAAGACACAGAGTGGCTAGATGGATTAAAAAACAAGACCCAACAACGTGCTGCCTCCAGAAAACACATCTCAGCTCTAAAGACAAACAACACAGACTCAGAGTGAAGGGATGGAAGACGAAGCTCCAAGCTAATGGCAAACAAAAAAAGCAGATGTTGCCATACTTATATCAGACAAAGTAGACTTCAAGATAAAAAAGGCAATGAGAGACAAAGAGGGGCAGTCTATAATGATAAAAGGGACACTCCACCAAGAGGACATAACACTTATAAATATATATGCACCTAACTTAGGAGCACCAAAGTACACAAAGCAACTATTAACAGAACTAAAAGGAAAAGTTAACAGCAACACAATTAATAGCAGGGGACCTCAATGTAGGGAAAAGGGAACTCTCATACACTGCTGGTGAGAATGCAAACCAGTGCAGCCACTATGGAAAACAGTATGGAGATTTCTCAAAAATTAAAAATAGAAATACCATATGACCCAGCTATCCCATTACTGGGTATTTATCCAAAGAACTTGAAATCAACAATTCAGAGACTTATGCATCCCTATGTTTGTTGCACCATTATTCACAAAAACCCAAGATGTGGAAACAACCCAAGCGCCCATCACCAAAGAAGGGATAAAGAAGATATGGTGTATATATATGTATATAATGGAACACTACTCAGCCATAAAAAAAGACAAAATTGTCCCATTTTCAACAACATGGATGGAACTTGAAGGTATTATGTTAAGTGAAATAAGCCAGACAGAGAAAGAAAAACACCTCATGATTTCACTCATATGTGGAAGATAAACAAACTCATGGACAAAGAGAACAGATTAGTGGTTACCAGAGGGGAAGCAGGTTGTCGGGTGGGCATAAGGGTAAAGGGTCACATATATATATGGTTACTGACAAATGATAACGTACAACTGAAATTTCACGTTATAAACTATTATGACCTCAATAAAATAAAAACAAAAGATTTTAAAAAGCTGGTATGAAACACAGCATTAGATCAGTATAATTTTATGTATAGTTCTGACTATAATTCTCAATCTTCCATGCTACATTGTTACTTCAGAGGCAGAAGAAATAGGTAGAGAGAACATAATATGCCAATGGTGAGATGAGTCCAATCACCACTTAGGATTCAGTTTGGTTACAGAGAGGACAAGTGTTTAAAATACATGTTACCAATGACAGCTGACCCTCTCCACCCTATTTCTTTCCTTCCATTGTTTTATAAACCATAGGTTCTCTGTATTTTATTAGCATAATTAACTTTCAACTTAAAACACATACACAGAGATGCACAGAAATGAGGGTACTTGTCAACCTTTTCCATTTTCAGGCAAAATACCAGGAGAAAAGAATCTTTTCTGGTAGAAAAGCTATTTCAGCTCATCAATAGTAACTAACTTTAAAAATCATTCAAATTTTTAATTACCATTATCATTTTCTTTGAAAACCCAGTTCTAAACTAGAAATAATTTGAAAGAGCTCACAATCCTTTTTGGTCCCAAAACACTAGAACCATCACAATGTCAGCAAAACAAAATTCTCCTTTCCTGGGCCTGGCCTAGTGACACAGTGGTTAAGTTTGCACACTCCGCTTTGGCAGCCCAGGGTTTGCGGGTTCAGATCCCAAGTGTGGACCTATACACCACTCATCAAGCCATGCTGTGGCAGGCATCCCACATACAAAATAGAGGAAGATGGGCACAGATGTTAGCTCAGAGACAATCTTCTTCAGCAAAAAAGAGGAGGATTGGCAGTGAATGCTAGCTCAAGGCTAATCTTCCTGACCAAAAAAAAAAAATTCTCCTTTCCTCAAAACAACTCAATTCATTTAAGACACATATGAAGAAAGGGAAAAAAAAATGGACTATCCATTTTACCTGTTTCAATTTGCTGTTTTGACTACATGGGGAAAGTTTTTAAAAGACAGATTTTGTTTGTTGATGGTTTTAGCCTTTATTTATATCCCACTCCATTCCAAAACAAATGGGAGGTAGCTAAGGAGGAAACATACAGTATAAGATTTAAAAAAAGAAAGAAAGAGAGAAGAAATAAGAGTCTGGGAGAAGGGGAAAACTGGGTAGGAAAGTTACGAAGTGAGGGTGGGGGGCTAGAAGGAGGTCTGTATGCAAAACATAAGCTAAAATATTCTACGTCTCTTGACCACAGAGGCTGCACATTTGGCTATGAGCTTTATAGCAGCCAAAGCAAAAGAGGAACACTTAAGAACGGTTTTTAAATTACGGTATTTTCTCTCAAATACCCAATTTTGTCAAACAAGACAAGTAAGTCTGTGGGCTCAAGAGTTATGTCCAAATTCCAAAGAGATTGAAGACTACAAAACAGAGACAAACTTGAGGCACAAATTGTACAGAGATGCTGTTGTTTAAGCAATGCTAAGAAGTTGCCATACAGTTACTCTTGCCTAATAAATAATATGTAGGTGCTGCAGGGAAATAGCCCCTCAGCTAACATGGATGGAGAAAGGTTACTGCCATTTCTATCTAGTGATTACTTACATTTGATTCAGAATTTCCAGCAATTGTAAAAACAGCCTGTTCAGTAGTGGATCTTTTACCAAAGTAGTTGCTAGTTTCACATAAATCACCTTAGAGAGCAGGTTTCTACTGGAATATCATCAAGAGTCAGTTTGACAGATCTGCTTAATGCTAACAGTCTATTTCTGAATGTTTTAAAAAATTGATTTGTCTGCCAGATCACATAATGTAAACTAACAGGCTATAACAACCAATACCCCTCCTTACGAGCAATGTAAAGTTTTACCATATTTCATTTTTTTAAGATGCTAGCAATGGTAAATGTGCCATTATTTTATGTACCACCAAAAAGGAAAAATACACACACTATTAAGATAGACTGATTATAAGAAATATTCCAATTGTGGAGATGTTAAAACAAAAAGTGGATATTACACAAATGTTTACATGTGAAACATGCTCCTTCAAGCAACATGAGCCAGCTTGCTGTCCATCCCCCAACCTCTGGTACTGGCACCTCCTCTTGCCTTCTTCCCTGATCTGCACCTTCCTCTGTTGTTAAATCAGCCAACCTTTGCTCTAGTTGGTCTTCTCAGCAACCTGTCTCTGCTCTCTACCAGGTTTTCTTCCCATCTCTTTTTCATACTGCTCCTACTTAATTCTTTTCTTCCTCTGTACATCTTCCAATACGAGAACAAATGCTAGGCAGAAGGGATATGTGTTTACAAAATCAGCTTCTCCAAAAGACACTCTTTTTTAAAATTGCGAGACAAGTATGATAGTCGCAAGATTCATAGAAAAAGAGACAAATTCAGGCAACAGGAAACAACACCATCTACACCCCCACCCCTGCCAAAGTAATCAAGATCATTTAGAAAAAGTCCTTTTTTAATTTTTTTAAAATAGTGCCCCAAAGCCAAAAATTCTCTTTGATGTTCCAGACACAAATTTTGCTTCCAGAAAATTCTACACATTTCATAATTTTAAAGTGAGCTAGAATTTAGAATTGGGATCTAAATCTCCATTTGTTCCAAAATCACACCACGGCAGCCCCTCTGGAGACTATAAGACAAATAACATTTAAATCATACTTTAACATCTCTTTAAATAAGACCAGCCCAAGCAACTTACCAAACACCAAATAAAATTATTTTATCTTCAATATGTTGAATAAACTTTGCTTTAGAAGTTATTTTCTAAAAATAAACAGCACACTAAGTTATAACAGTCCTAGCCAAAAGCTTAAAATTTCAAGATGTGTTACAAAGATTTTGAGAGCTCGATTCAATAAACTTTAGTGAATGCCTATTATATACTAGGGACATAGAAATAAATAAAATCCAGTCTCTATCTTTGTGTCTACAGGGATATCTCCTCCTTAAGAAAGATGTATATAAAACAGTATGGAAACAAATGTAAGAGATTAGTTCATTCTGTTGGGGGTATAGATGGCAGTGGGAGTTGAGCCAGAAGGGGAGATTACCCAGAGAGAAGAAGAACATCTGAAATGAGTGACAAGTAGGATGCTTTTACCACAGTGGAAGTGAGGGAAGAACATTCTAAGCTCAGAGATAAGACTAAATGAGGACTTTACATTTTCCCTTATACTAAACTTTCTCACACTTCAAAAACAACTAGAGGTAACTCCCAAAGATACAAAGAGCATAGGGTAAAAGGAAATTAAGTTGAAAAACATACCTAAAAATGCTGGATAAAATGTATTTTAAAATATACATATTTTTAAATATATGGCTAACCTTAAGGGGAAAGCAAAGGAATTCCTGAGGGCAGAAACAGGAAGAAAGCATAAATTCGCAAGAGTGAGGAATGCTATAGCCAGAGTGTTCCCTGGAGTTACTGGCCAGTCCTTGGGGGATCAAAGTCTAGGTTTTAATGGGCTAGATGACAGGAGGCCACCTCAGGCCCTACCATGGAGACAGACTGAATTAACAACACCTGTATAAATATGCCAAGATTCTCCAAAAGGCTGCATCCTTAGTAGGTGAAATAGGAAAAAAATCATTCTGCAGAGGGAGATGATGGGATTTAGGGTCTTTACTGGCTTTGGTTCATGGTAGAACAGTAAAACAGAAACGTCACCACTGCAAAATCTTAACTGCAAGTCTGTACTCCTGTGGGGCTAGAATTCAAACTAGTTGAGTTCTCTGAAAACCTAAGGTCAAAAATTTACTTAAAAGTAGCTAGTACCCCTAGACACACAAATCATCTCTGAAAAAAATTCTAATTCCTAGCCTCAAAAAATTATAACAAGTTCCAAAGACTATGAGCTCACAATTTTAAAACTCAAGAAGAAACAAGCACCTATGAGCCAGAGCTAATGAATAGCAAACTACAGAATTAGACCAACAAAGACTACAGATAACAGAATTATCAGATACACAATATGAAATAAGTATTTTTAATACAGTTGAAAAAATAAGGAGAAAAGTACGATGCAAGAATAGGAGACTATTAAAACTGGGTGGGCAGATTTGAAAATAGCATATATTACACACAGACTTTAAATATGCATGTGAAAATTTCTAGGGCAACTGAAAGAACATAAACAAGGTATGAAACTTACAAATTAGGGTAAGGGGGTGGGAAATCTCAAGCAATTCAAAGCAAATAAAGAGAAGAAATATGAAAAGCAGGACATACGGAAAATATAAGATGGTAGAAATAAATTCAAAAAGATCAGTACTCATGATTGATATAGATGGATTAAGTATTTCACTTAAAAGATTGTCAGACTAGATTAAAAAACGTAAGCATCTTTTATTTACCAGATACATATACAATATAAGAACACAAAAATGTTGCAAGCACAAGGGTAATAAAAGAGAAGTTAAAAAATATACCAAAACACTGAACAAAGAAAACTGCTGGCAAGTTAACTATTTCCAATTAGGGTGTAGAAATTAACAAAATACTTCTAACAAGGGGCCGACCCTGTGGCCAAGTGTTTAAGTTCGTGCGCTCCACTGCAGGTGGCCCAGTGTTTCGTTAGTTCGAATCCTGGGCGCGGACATGGCACCGCTCATCAAGCCACGCTGAGGTGGCATCTCACATGCCACAACTAGAAGGACCCACAACTAAGAGTATACAACTGTGTACCAGGGGAGCTTTGGGGAGAAAAAGGAAAAAAGTAAAATCTTAAAAAAAAAATACTTCTAACAAAGAAAAAAGGTTGGATAAGCAACAACATCATAGTTTTGTGGTTGGTTGGTTGTATATGTGAAAGCTGAGAATTCAAAGAAATGTAAATGAACTAAATTCCAGAAAGGGATATGCCCTTCCTAAGAGAGAAAACATCCAAAGCCCCTTTCATCCTGGGACCCAGTGGAAGGGGAAGAAAGCTGGCCACTAAGAAGGGTAAGGAGAAAACAACAGAAACTTTTTAGCAAACTTTTATTGTCTGAAAATGGGTTGGTTTGATTGACTAGAAACTTGAGGATCTCCAGTCCTAAGGTTTGTACCTTTTCTGCCCATTCTTTCTCATGAGGCCTTCAGTAAGACAGAGCAGCAGGACTGCTGAGAGAGATCCCCCTCAAGTGCCCATGGTGCCTTAACTGAGTGAAAGGTCACAGGCGAGGCAGGAGGGCCTACAACTAGTCAATGGCATTAAACAATGAAATTAAAAATAATAATACCATTTCCAATAACATTGAAAAACACTGACTACTTTGACAAATTAATTCTACAATGATACAGAGTTGCAATGGTTCTAGCATAGGCAAAATAATCCTGAATAAGACCATGAAAGTCAGAGGATTTTCACTATCTGATTTCAAGAGTTACTTTAAAGTAGTAGTTCTCAACTGAAGGTGATTTTATCCCATAGGGGACATTTAGAATTGTCTGGAGACATTTTTGGTTGTCACAACTGGGGGATGCCACTAGCATCTAGGGGGTAGAGGCCAGGGATGTTGCTAAACATCTTTTAACACATAGGATAGTCACCCACAATAAAGAAGTACGAGGCCCCAAACGACAATATTGCTGAGGTTGAGAAATCCTACTCTAAAGCTACAACAATCAGTATGGTATTAACATAAGAATAGACAAAAAGACCAATGAAATAGAAAAGTCCAGACTAGACAATATTTACACAATCAAGCAATTTTCCACAGCAGAGCAAGGTAATTCAATAGAAAAAAAGTCTTTTCAATGAAAGGTGTTTTAAGAACAGGTTATCAATATTAAAAAATAAAAAAAACCTTAAAATCTTTATCTTACTCCATATACAAAAATTAGTCTGAGTTGGAAAAGTGACCTAAACATTAAAACTATAAAATTTCTAAAAAAAAAAAAAAACAAAACCAAAGGAGAATACTTTCATAACCTTGGGGTCATGAGGGCAACATGGGTGAATTGCAAAAACAGGTAGAGTGAAAGAAAATTAGTACAAATGAGTACATATTGTATGATTCCATTTATATAAAATCTAAGAACAAGTAAAATTAATCAAAGATGATAAAAACAAAAAAAGTGGTTGAAGAGTGCATGGTGGAATTCACCGAGGTGAACTTCCTGGGGTGATGAAACATCGTATACCTTGATTGGGGTGGTGCTGACTACTGTCAAAACTCATCAAACTGTATACTTAAGATCTCTATAGTCTGTTGCATGTAAATTACCATAGCAATTAAAAAATTAATGTTAAAAAAAAGAAAAAATGGCAGCTGCATTAAACTTTAAAAAACTGTAAAAGATAAACTTTGTGAGAAAATAGTACATATTTGGAGGGTCAATCTAATAGAAGGATACAAATTCTAAACTTGGATGTAATAAGAGCTCCAAAATATATAAAAGGAAAAATTGAGAGAAGAGGAGAAATAATACAAATTCACTAGAGTAAGAGATTTTAACAATATATTTATCAATTGAAAGATTATGAATATAAAAATACATTTAATTACATAAATATTTAATTATATAAAATATATAATATTTAAATAACACACTTAACAAAGTTTATTTAATGGACATACACAAAACACTACACTAAATAACTGAAGAATAAACCTAAGTTTCAAGCACAATAGAATATTTATAAGAAGTGATCACATACTAGGCCATAAGGTAAATCTTGACAAATTCAGAGAAAATGGTATCATGCAGATCACATATTCAAATCACAATAAAATAATATTACAAGGTAGTAACTTCAAAATAAGTATCAGTTTTGAAAATGAAAAACACACTTCTAAAAAATCTATAGTTTAAAGAAGAGATAAGATATACACAAATATGGCCAACCAATTTTTGAGAAAGGTGCAAAATCAGATCAATGGAGAAAGGACAGGCTTTTCAACAAATTGTGTTGAACAGCTAGATATCTATATGTAAAAAAAGGAAGCTCAGCTTAAACATTACACCTTAAATAAAAATTAACTCAAACGTGGACTATAGATCCCAATATAAACTGTAAAACTATACGACCTTTAGAAGAAAACATAGGAGAAGTCTTCAAGATGTGTCAGGCAAAGAGTTTCTAAATGACACCAAAAGCATGATCCATAAAAGAAAAACCTAATCAACTGGACTTCATCAAAATTTAAATGTTCATACTTTGAAAGACACTGTTGAGAACTGGAAAAAAGCAACTACAGATTAGGAGAAAATATTTGCAAATCACACATCTGAAAGAGGATGTATATCCAGAATATATAAAGATTGCTCAAAGCCCAATATTAAAAAACAAACAACCCAATTTAAACACAGGCAAAGGCTTGAACAGACTTTACCAAGGACAAAGAAATGGCAAATAAACATGTGAAAAGACAGATGCTCAACATCACTAGCCACTAGGGAAACGCTAAACCGCAATGAGACAGCACTACACAGCTATTCAAACAGCTAAAATTGGGTGGGGGGGGGGGGGGGCAGGGGCGATGACAATACCAAATGCTCATGAGCATGTGGAGCAACTGGAATTCTCATGCATTGCTGGTGGGAATGTAAAATTGCAATCCCTTGGGAAAACAGTTTGGCAGTTTCTTATGAAGTTAAACATATACTTATCATTTGACTCAGCATTTACTCCTAGATATTTTACTCATGAGAAATGAAAGCGTAGTCCATACAAAGATTTGTATATGACCATTCATTGTGATTTTATTGGTAATAGCCAAAAACTGGAAACCCAAATATCCATCAACAGGTGAATGAATAAAAAAGTTATGATATATAAATACAATGGAATATTATTCAACAGAAAAAAGGAGCAAAACTACTGATTCATGCAACATAAATCATAAGGACTGGATTTGGTACCTAGCTGCTAGTTAATAACAGGTTACTGGTCATTTATTTGTCAGAGCAGTTTGAGCTGTACAGTATGTGTAGGAAAGGAGTATATAGCAGACTGGGTGTAAATGAGAAGTGAAGAAGTAGAGACAATAACTGAAGACTAATCTTTCAAGGAGCTTGGCTGTGAAAGGAAAGAGGGAAGTTAGGTTGGTAATTCAGAGAATCAAAGATTGAATTTAGGGGTGAGCCTTGACCAAGTTTATAGGCTAAGGGGGAAAGGTACTATAGAGAGGCAGAAGTTGAAAATCTGAGAGAAGATGACAGATGGAACAAAGCCCTCAGAAAAACTGGAAGAGAATAGGATCCAGAAGCAGAAAAGTGGAGGAAAGCTGAGTAATGCTGACACACATACTTGTCTGTGGGTGGAACAGCAAGTTATCCAGTTCCGGCATCCTCTGGCTTTATTTTCTCTGTGAAATAGAGGATGAAGTCATCTGTGGAAAGTGAGGAAATGGTGGAGTAGGAACTTGAGGAGATTGATACAAGTTTGAAATAGCTGCTGTGGGCAGTAGAGAAAAGAACTGACTTGAGACAAGTGTGAGACTTGCTAGAGAGACTGGAAGTCCAGCAAAGGTTACAAACCACGAACTAAGTCAAACTGCCACAAAAGTTTCTAAATGTCTAGGGATGAGCCTCAAGCAAGCTACAGGATAAATGGAAAGGTACTCTCACCACTGCAGGCCTGTAATAAAGTCTGCGGTCCACACTAGGAGTAGCATTGACCTAGACTACTACAGTTGCCTTCTCCCAGCTTCTAGGCCTATTCCACTGCAAACCATTCTCCTCAGTACTGCCTGAATACACTATAAAAATAAAACTGATCATTTTAATCATCTGTTTAACTCAGTCAATAGTGTTCTAGATTCAGATAAAATCTGAAGGTATTAAAATAGCAACAAGGTCATTCTTAATCTCATCTCTGAGCAATCACTCTCATCCATCTCATTTCATCTTTCACTCTAGTCATAATGAACTAATTCCAGGTCCCCAAAGGTACCATGGTTTCTCATGTCCTCATGACTTTGTACATGAAATTCCTTCTGTCTCAGATATCCTTCCCGCTCATACCCTGACCTTTCACCATCAAAATTTAACCTAGATATCATTCCCCTAATTTGGCCTATTACAAAAAAATGCACTGCATAATTGCAGGGGCTACCATTCACAATATAATGCTGTTAGACATGTTCCCTTGGAATTGTACAAACTGAGGGCCCAGGGATCTCACCTATCTTCCCACAGCAAGCATCCTGTGCCTATCTAGATGTGTATTTTAACTGTAATTTGCTTACAAAGATTCAAGCACACCTTCTTCAAGGTAGGGAATAAGTCAGGGAAGCTTCCTTGGCCTCACAAATTAGACTAGGTACCATAATCACTCCGTTTTCTTCCACAAAACAAAGATGGTAAGTGCTAATGCAGAACAATAAAAACAGTTAATATTTATTGAATGTTTACTATGGGAGAGGCATCATACTAAGTATTTTATATGTATTGCCTCATTTAATTCTCATAAGACCCTGAGATAGGTATCATTATAATCCCTATTTTACAGAAGGGGAAACTGAGGCACAAAGAGCTAAAGCAACATGCCTAAAATCACATGGCCAATAAGTAGCAGAATGTGAATCTAGGTAAATTATCTCAAGAGATCTGTTATGTCTCAGTGCTCAAAGCCTAGTACACAGGTCTTCAATAAATGCTTGCTAAATTAAAGATCATTCTAAATTCAGACCTTTACATTTAGCCCTATTACATTTATTACATTTCTACTTGTCAATTTCTGCACATTATTCTTATAAGTGCTCTCTCTGAATACTTGTCATCTATTACGTTAGCCATCTTTCCTAGATCCTATTGATTTGGAAATTTGATAAGCCTTCTATGTTATTGTCCAAATTATCAAAAAAATGTTGCACAGTCCTATATTTAGGTTCAGAAAATTATTTTTGACATCTCAAATCTGGACATTCATCCAATTGTGATTTCACTTAAGTAAAATCACAGCTATTTAAACTACTTAAAAAGGCTAACGAGTAGACCCATTACTTTGGTAGGATTTTCCATAAAACATGATTTTGCCTTAACTTTCCTCAAGGTTTGCAGTTTTCCAACAGGTAAATAAACACTCTTTTCTCATTTCATTCAGTTTAATTATTTATTAGCTTCCAAATGCACTTCTTAGGGTTTCTCATTTTGTCATGATTCCTTTCTGCTAATTCCCTATTTGTCATAGAAGGTCCAGAAGAAAAAGCAGGGAATAAGATGTTCCATATTACTGATTGAACGTTTATGAGGGTGCGGGGAGAAGTCTTCCGTAAGTTTGACTCTACAAATGACATCTTTGGAGAAAGGAACTAGGAACTTTCTTTATATAGACAAATACAGACAAAACATAAAAGGACTTTCAGACTATAAAATTATCTCCCCTTTCAGGAGAGCATTTTAGCAAATACTTTGTAAAGAACAAAGTTCAATAAGAAAGATACAAAAAATGAATTGTTTTAAAAATCCAAACTCTGAGAAATGAAATGAGAAAATGAGTAGAGTGAGGAAAAAATGGTGTACACACATAAGTCATCTTCAATTTTAAAATATTTTTCCTCTTGGAGGCTACATTAACTTTTATAATTGAAGTATGCTATCATCAGAGATTAATATTACTCACCCATGATGTTTATTTGGGGGTAAATTGTTCCAGTTGTGTTACCAAACTGACAACATAACAAACAGAAAAAAAGATAGGGGTGACTTAATCATTGTCTTAAAGATAAAACAGTTGTCAATCTGTCATAATTTAATAATTTTTGCTAAAAGTATTTATCATAGTTTACTGTGTTAATTATACAACACACATGGCTTTAATATTAAACTTTTCATCATTATCCAAAGACACCACAATACATTTTAGTAAATTTAAAATGTTTACCTAAAACATTGTACAATTCCAGGTTTTGATTTTAATAAGTTAAGGAATTTCTTTTAAATCTATAAATTCACTTTGAGAATCCTCAGTCACCCTCAGAGACTTTCTAAGTGTTATAAGAAGCTTAATAATGGTATTTACATTCAGTGAAAGAGAACTAAATGAAAGGAAATAGGCATAAAGTTAGTATTAGATACAGAATTCTTTTGGCCAGAAGGGCAAGAGGACAATAAAACTCAGAATTAAGCCACAACAGACTATGGAGTTACCGCTGCAGGAATTCTAAGAAAAAATGCCAACAACCTGCCCCATCTATAATTTTCTCTCTCTGGAGTTTCAATACCCTATTCTTATTTATGTAGTTTCAATAGGTATCACCTCTCAAATTACAAATTACATTCCATTAATTTTCTAAAAAGTTCATTTTATAATAATTTGAGAAATCCAATATATCTCCTGAAAAGCAAAACTGAAGGAAAGACTCATCAATGACTAGAGCATTAACTGAGTGGACTAGATGAAATGATATTTCTTTGTGTCTCTTCTACCTTTACGACCACAAAATAAAGTTTTTAAGGAAATAAACTGCATTTCTAGTTTTGAAGAAGAATGGACCCTCATTAGACACTTCAGTGAAGTACAGAGACACACACCCCTGCCACCCCGACAAACCATAGGATAACTTATATCAGTCTCAAACCCAAGTTAGGAACTCAAGTGATAGTGAAATATCACACAAATTGGCTGGTGCTACTTCGTCACTAGCACGGTTGAATCATAACTTAGGCAAGATAAAAATCATCTCTGGGATTGTTCAAAATCATTTTTCTAAACGTCTTTTTTCAATTGTAACTATAAGATAATGGACCCCCTTTAAAAATACCTCATAGAATTAGAGAATGGTAAAACACTGAAACTGGAAAAACAGTACTTCAACCTTCAACTCTCAACGACTTGAATCACTGGGAAAGTCTATGTAAAACGAACTACTCTTATTACCATCTCTTATAGACCATGTTCCCACAGCATTTTGCTAAGAATTAGTTATTCTGAGGATGAAGTTTTTAAATAATAGCCTGTGCTCAATATTGAAATTCAGAGGTTATTTCCTAAAATGAAATTCCCCAAATCTCAGATTCAAAAAATAACTGAATCATAGTGAACATGACGTAATCTACATAGAATTCAAAATATATTACGATGTACTTGAAAAAGAAAAGTAAAATATGTATGGAAAAAAATAACAGAATCATTACAATTTAAGTAAAGAGAAATACAATTAATTTTAATAGAAAAGAATTATTTTATTTGGTAACGTAAAGAAAGTGGTGAAACTTAGGCAAATATCTCTGAAGCTATCATAGACACCATAAAAAGTTAGCCAGAGAGAAATTTAAAAGGTATGCCTCATAGAACCATTTTTATATTTAACCTAGTTTGGCATTTCCTCTGGCTTGAAGAGCTTGAATAAATGGGGCAATCGTGCTCTAAGTACACAGATTCTGCATAGGTTCTTATTCATCTATTCCCTCAAAGATTCATTAAAATGTTGACAAAGAATAAAACAAACTCATCTCAATTATAAAGATTTGATTTTTCCTTTTTCTCCCCAAACCCCCCCGGTACACAGTTGTGTATTTTTTAGTTGTGAGTCCTTCTAGCTGTGGCATGCAGGATGTTGCCTCAGCATGGCCTGATGAGTGGTGCCACGTCCATGCCCAGGATCCGAACCGGCGAAACCCTGGGCTGCTGAAGCAGAGCGTGTGAACTTAACCACTCGGCCGTGGGGCCGGCCCCAACTCATCTCAATTCTTAGTTATATTTGTTAACTACAAAAAAAGGAACCAAAATTTATTAAGTTACTGCATTCTCTATTTACACCTTTCTCTAAGGAGCTCAAATACTTAAAGTCCATTTAATCTTTATCATTTGTATAAAGCCCCCCAAAAAGCAAAACTAAACAATATATTGTTTAGGGAACTTGTTGGGGGGGGAGGGGAGTGGTGATAAAACTTTCTAAAACTAGATGATGGTGATGGTTGCACAATTCTATGAAATTACTAAAACCCAATGAACTATATACTTTAAATGGTAGAATTTTATAGCATGTAAATTATACCTCGATAAAACTCTTTTAAAAATAAAGCATCAAAGAATGAGAAGACAAGCCACAAACTGGGAGAAAATATTTGCAAAAGACATATCTAATAAAGAATTATTATGCAAAATAAACAAAGAACTCTTAAAGCTCAATAATAAGAAATCAGAACAACCTGATTAAAAAATGGGCCAAAGACCTTAACAGACATTTCAATAAAGACATATAGAGGGCAAATAAGCATATGAAAAGATGCTCCATATCATATTTCATCAGGGAAATGCAAATATGAGATACCACTATACACTTAGAATGGCCAAAATCCAGAACACCAACAGGCACTCTCATTCATCACTGGTGGAAATGTAAAATGGTCCAGCTACTTTGGAATACAGATTGGCAATTTCTTACAAAACTAAATACACTCTTACTATACAATCCAGCAATTGTGCTCCTTGGTATTTACCCAAAGGAGCTGAGAACTTATGTCCACACAAAAACCTGCACATGGATGTTTACAGCAGTTTTATTCCTAATTGCCAAAACGTGGAAGCAACTAAGATGTCCTTCAGTAGGTGAATGGACAAACGAACTGTGGTACATCCAGACAATAGCATATTATTCAGCACTAAAAAGAAATGAACTATCAAGCCATGAAGAGACATGGAGGAACATTAAATGCATACTACTAAGTGAAAGAAGCGAATCTGAAAGGCTACATACTGTGATATCACCTATATGACATGAAAAGGGAAAACTATGGAGGCAGTAAAAAGATCAGTGGTTGTCAGGGATCAGGGAGAAGAATAAATGAATACACAGAGCACAGAGGATTTTTAGGACAATGAAACTAAACTACAGTGGTAAATACTTGTTATTACATGTTTGTCAAAAACCATAGGATGTACAATACCAAGAGTAAACCTTAATGTAATATATGAATTTTGGGTGATAATGATGTGTCAATGTAGGTCCATTCATTGTAACAAATGTATCACTCTGGTTCAGGATGTTCACAGTGGGGGTGGCTGTGCATGGATCAGTGGGTTTACGGGAACTCTCTGTGCTTTCTGCTCAATTTTGCTGTGAACCTAAAACTGCTCTAAAAAATAAAGTCTATTTAAAACAAAAACAAAAATATGATAAAATAAAATAAAGCAGATTATACACTATGATTAAGCGGGATTTATCCCAGGAATGCAAGGTTGGTTTAACATTCAAAAATCAATGTTCAACATGCTTTCATGATAAAAGCACTCAACAAACTAGGATAAAAAAGAACTTTCTCAATCTGATACAGGGCATCTGCAAAAAACCCACAATTAACAACATAATTAATGAAGAAATACCGAATGGCTTCTCCTTAAGATCAGGAACAAACAAGTATGCCTGCTCTTGCCCCAGATTAGGCAAGAAAATGAAATAAAAGGCAGCCTGATTGGAAAGGAAAAGAAAAACTATCTCTATTTGCAGATGGCATGATCTTGTATATAGAAAATCATAAGGAATATACTAAAAAACTATTAGAACTAATAAAACAAGTTCAGCCAGGTTGCAAGGCAAGATCAATATACAAAAGTCAATTGTATACACAAGCAATGAGCAATCCAAAAATGAAATTAAGAAAACAATTCCAATTACAATATCATTAAAAACAATAAAATAGTTAGGAATTTAACAAGAAGCATAAAACATACTCTGAAACTACAAAGTTGTTGAAAGAAATTAAAGAAGATCTAAATAAATGAAGAAAATTCCATGTTCGTGAATTGGAAGACAATATTGTTAAGATGACAATATTCCCCAAATTGACTTAGATTCAATGCAATGCCTATCAAAAATCCCTTCTGGATTTTTTGCAGAAATTGGCAAACTGATCCTAAAATTCATACGAAAATGCAAGGGTCCCAGAATAGTCAACACAATGGTAAAGAAAAGACAAAGTTGGAAGACTAACATTTCCCAATGTCATAACTTACTACAAAATTATAGTAATCAACAGTATGGTACTGGCACAAGGAGAGTATAAGTCAATGGAAAAGAGTTGAGAATCCAGAAATAAACTCTTACATTTACAGTCAACTGATTTTCAGCAAGGGTGCCAAGACCATTCAATTGGGAAATAACAATATCTTTTCAACAAATGGTGATGGGACAGCTGGATATCCACACACAAAAGAATGAAGCTGGACCCCTACCTCACAACATACAAAAATTAACTCAAAATGGATCACAGACCTAAATATAAGAGCTAAAACTATCAAATTCTTAGAAGAAAATACAGGTGTAAATCTTCATGATCCCAGGTTAGGCAACACCTTCTTAGATATGACATTGAAAGTACAAGCAACAAAAAACAAATAGATAAATTGGACTGCATCAAAATTAAAAACTTTTCTGCTTCACAGGACACCATCCAGAAAGTGAAATGACAAGCCACAGAATGGGAGAATATATTTGCAAATCATCTATCTGATAAGGGACTGGTATCTGAATACATAAAGAAATTACAACTCAACAACAAAAAGAACCCAATTTAAAAATGGGCAATGTACTTGAACAGACATTTCTCCAAAGAAGATATACAAATAGCCAACAAACACATGAAAAGATGCTCAATATCATTAGTCATTAGGGAAATACAAATCAAAACCACAATGAGGTACCACTTTACACCTGCTAAGATGCTTACAATCAAGAAGACAGATAATAAATGTTAAAAAGGACGTGGAGAAATTAGAACCCTCTTACATTGCAGGTGGGAATAGAAAATGGTTCAGCCACTGTGGCCTCAAAAAGTTAAACACGGAGTTATCACATGCTAGATGACCCAGCGATTCCACTTCTAGGTATACACCCAAGAGAAATGAAAACATATGTTTACATAAAACTTATACACGAATGTTCATAGGAAGCATTATTCAAAACACCCCAAAAGTGGAAACGATCCTAATATCCAACAACTGATGAATGGATAAACAAAAAGTGGTACATCCATACACTGGAATATTATTCAGGCATAAAAAGAGATATAGTACTGATATATGCTACAACATGGATGAACCTTGAAAACATTATGCTAAGTGAAAGAAGTCAGTCACAGAAGACCACATATTGTATGATTCTATTTATAGGAAATGTCCAGAATAGGCAAATCTATAGAGATAGAAAGATTAATGGTTGCCAGGGGCAGGGAGAGTGGGGAGTGATTTACTAGTGGGTAGGAAATTTCTTTTGGTGATGATGAAAATGTTCTAAAGTTAAAATGAAAATTTACCGTGAATATACTAAAAAACATTAAGTTATACAGTTTAAATGGGCAAATTGTATAATCTGTGAATTATATCTCAAGAAAGCCATTAATTTTTTTTATTTTTATTTTTTGTGAGGAAGATTGGCCCTGAGCTAATATCTGTTGCCAATCTTCCTCTTTTTTTGCTTGAGGAAGACTGTTGCTGAGCTAACATCTGTGCCAATCTTCCTCCATTTTATGTGGGATGCCACCACAGCATGGCTTGATGAGTGGCGCTAGGTCTGCGCTTGGGATCCAAACCTGGGAACACAGGCTGCTGAAGTGGAGCATGCAAACTCAACCACTACACCACCGGGCTGGCCCCAAGAAGGCCATTTTTTTTAAAAAGTAGGTAATAATAAACACAAAATTCAGGAGGGTGGTTTCCTCTTGTTGGGGAGGTAAGGCAGATAAGTGGAATGGGGAGGTGCTTAAGGGCAGCTTCAACAGTGCTGGTTTTATGTTCTATTTCTTAGGCTGGGTTGTGGGTTCATGGATACTTTTTTTACTATTTTTTGTAACCTCCATCACATATATTTTAAATATATCAATATTACATTTATTTGCTGGTTTAGGGAGCACAGGCCTGGGTGGAACCCCTATTCTGCCACTTGTTAGCTACAATGCCTTAGGCAAGTTACTGAGCGGTAGCTTCCTACTCAAAAATAGGGACACTATCATGCACATCCTTAGGGTTATTCTTTAAAGAAGTTATTATTACAAAATCCAAAGTGAAAATCCTCTATACGTTTACCTCACTAAAATAACCATTATTTGTAGATATCCTTCCAGACTTTTCTAGAACATATGATTAAATTTTTTTATATTAAGAGGACAATCTTTAACACTGATTTTCACTTAATAAATTGTAAGCATCTTTCAAAGATAACCACTGCATTATTCACAGACATTTAGGTTGCTTTCAATCTGGGGGGATGACAAATAACAGTAAATAAACCATCCTTATATCTTTGATCGAAGCTCAATGATTTCTTCAGTCAAAGGGTGTGTGCATTCAATTTTGAGAAAGTGCTCTCCCAGGAAGTCTCTATCCATCTACACTATCATCAAAAGTTTCAGAGTAGTTGTTTCACCACAACATCTGCAACAATTGGGGAGTTATCGCCTATTTTAAAATGTTAATCTAGCAGATTAAAACTGGTATTTTATTTCTGCCTTTCTTTATTAATGAAAGTGAGACTCTTGTAATGTTTTTAAACAAACTTTACTTCTTCTACAAACAGCCCGTCTCTAGCTTCTGCCTATTTTCAGTTAGGTTATTCACCTTTATTTCTTATTGATTTTAAGAGTTCTTTAAACATTAAAGATATTAACTTTTGTCTTTCATATATGTTGCCAATATTTTCCCCTAGTTTCTGGTTTTTCTTTTAGGCATTTTTACCAAACACACATCTTAAATTTCTACACAGACAAATCTAATGCTCTTTTCTTGCTTTGAAGCCAAGGTAAAAAGCTCTTTTCCCTCCAAGATGATAAAAAGTTATCTACATTTTCTTCTTATTTTGGCTTTGTTTTTTACATTTAAATCTTTAATCCACTTGGACTTTACTTTTGTACATGATGAATATGGATCTAACTTCATCCTTCCCCACCACTGGCTAAATATCCCCACAAAGATACAAAATAAACCAGTGGTGTGTTGGAACTGGTTCATACTGGCTCCTGAGAGACTGTTACATTTTCTGGAATTTGCAAGATGACTGTAAAACAGAGCCATTACTAAAAATCAAATTATATAAACTTCCAAGGAAACAAACCATATTTAAAACAAAGGTAATAAATACTCAGAAATCATTGCTTCCTAATCATTTCATTATGATTTATGCTCTTAAGGTTAACATCTATTTTATCTGTATGTGAAAATACTTTATAATGGTGTGCTACTTTGTTTCTTTTTCCAACTCAACATTTAGTGACTTCATCTTGGTAGCCTGAAATCGGCCATTATAGGAATATTTACACCACAGAAATTGGCAAGCCCTACCAACTAGGGCTTTCTTCTTTTTTCAGAGATCCTATTGTTAAACATATACAAGCACACCACTGAAATAAGCCATTCTTTCCTCACTAATTTTAAAGAGGATCTCTAGCACTTACTAATTTGCCATTTATTCCTAAATTTATAGAAGAGAATAAGGAACTTAGAATTGAATGTATTTTTTTTCTGTTCTAGCATCACAGACTGCTTTGGTATGTTTTCACGTATTAGATGAACCTTTGGACACAGTTTCTATTTTTCTAACATGAAATCACAGTACAGCTTTGAGAATGTATTTTTCCTAAACAATTCAACAGCATTCTTAACTTTATGTAGAGTATAGAAAGGAGTTAGCAAAATAAAGAACTATTTCAGGGAATAGTTGGTTACTGTATACTATTTTGAGATTAGGGCTCTTTACCGTTAAAAAAAAATCCAAACGCAAGAAAACAAAAATCACTACCATGGGGTAATCTAAATACCACTCTTGGTGTTCCCTCATAAAAATTCCTCCTTTGTATGAGGAAATAGGGATCTACACAATGGCAAGAGCCAGTGAGAGCACTCTTCTTTGACAGTCACCATCACGTACAAAGTTAGCATTAGCAACTTTCAATACAACAACAAGCGCTTAATAAGAACACACCCAGGGGGGCTGGCCCCGTGGCCGAGTGGTTAAGTTCGCGCGCTCCGCAGCAGGCGGCCCAGTGTTTCGTTGGTTCGAATCCTGGGCGCGGACATGGCACTGCTCATCAGACCACGCTGAGGCAGCGTCCCACATGCCACAACTAGAAGAACCCACAACGAAGAATACACAACTATGTACCGGGGGGCTTTGGGGAGAAAAAGGAAAAAATAAAATCTTTAAAAAAAAAAATAAATAAAAATAAAAAAAAAAAAAAAAAAAAGAACACACCCAGGACCTTATCAGACTCTGGAGATGCAAATGAGACACTGCCCCAGCCTTTGAAGCTCTCCTCAGTTTTAGTGGATCAGTGGGTAGAGAATGTGTCACAAGTAGTTATAAGCATTTGCTTTTATTAGCACTGAGAGGGAAAGAGAGACAGAAACAGAGATTGATTTTGATTTGCCTTTTGAGAACAAACATCTACTTTAAGAGGAAAAAGAAAATCAAGGTATCAAAACTGATTATTTAAAGTTTGCCCACCTACAGAGACAAGCTGATACGCCTTGGTAACTAGCTCTTCAACATCTACACCAGCTAAAAGGGTGTCCCTATTTTAATGTTTTTCCTGCTGAGGTACTTTAAGAAGTCAGTGATTTATCTGCAGGTACCAATATCAACTACATCAAGTAAACCAGTATCTATTGCCTATGTATTTCCTTACCTGTCACAAGCCATTTAGATTTGAACTCTAGCTACTTCATTCTAAGTGTTTACGTTATGAAACTATGTAACAGCTCAGTAGTCTCAATAAAACAACCCCTTTTTGCACCAAAACCCAAAGACTTCACTTTTAAAGACTTGCTGTCAGTTGGTTTCTAGTAAGCATAATATCTCATATTGTAGCCTAGGGAGCAAACACAGCAGCTCCCCTTTTCATATACACAGTTGTGACTTGATATACAGAGTGATAATTTCAACCCTTTCCAATCACTAACTAATATTTTACACTTTAAAATCTATTTCTTAGGGATTTGTGCTATATATAGAAATAACCATTACCCTTTGGGAAACAATGGCTCATTTACTGAAAATGAGTTTAACAAAGGAATTACTTGGTACCAAAAAATACAGAGCAGTGAATTGGGTGACACAAATCACAGCCTCATCAGTTCATGTAACTGTATTAGGATAATTTACTTAAAAAACAAAAAAACTACAGTAACTTAAAATTTAGCTTCAACGATGTAATATCCTCAATCATGTCCTCTGTCACAAAATCGTGAAACCAGATCTTAGGTTCTTATTTTGAAAATGCCCCTGAACTCCCAATCTGAGAAAAATACCACAAAAAAGAAAAACTTTGCAGAATGCACTATTTCTTTTCTGCCTGCAGCCTAGTTTTGACTGGTCTATGTTTCAGTTACACATTTGATTCACACTGAATTTTGTTTTAAGTATTAAGAGAATAAAGAGCATTCCAAAAGTCACAAGCTTGAAAACTTCCAGTTCCTTCTCTAGTTGGAGAGCTTGTAAAACTTATTACATGGAACAGTGAGTTGATGCAGTGACCATAAATTTCTTAACATTGTAAGTCTAAATTTAATCAAAACCCAGTCTCAGCAAGTTCTGTAGAAATAGCCTCAAAGCAGATAAAGCAAAAGTCACAAAATGTTATCCTAGAAGAATATTTTATGGGTATATCATTACATAATTCTTTCAAATTTTCTGAGGTTTAAAATTTTTCCAAAAATAAAAGGGGGAGGAGCACGATATCCTCAAAGCAGATATACAACACAATTACATTTAAAGCGAAAAGACTGAGTTGTTTTCCACCAAAAGTCTGTAGCTTGTGACATTAAACTTTTACCAGAAACCCTAGAGTCACTGGCACACAAAAGCAACCAACAGAGTATTCTAAACACTCCTTTTTTTTTTTTTCAGATGCATTGTTCCTGGTTTCATTTATAGAGTTTTTGGTTCTATTTGTTTTGTATTGCGTTTATAGAACACTTCCTCCACTTTCAATAGGCAGTAAGTTGGACAGGTATTACTGGTAAAGTAACAAAAGAGCAAAGGTTCTGGCTCAGCCTCTAACCAGCTGTGTGACCTTGAACAAATCTCTTAGCTTCTCTGGGTCTTAATTTTCCCATTTACAAAATGAGGCAGTTACACTAAACTCATTCTAAAGTATCTTCCGACTCTTAATTCCTTTCTGATAGAGCTCTAGGCTTGTGAGCGTGAAAAAATTAGCCCTCCAAGAAAAAGGCCAAAATCTACCTTTGTAATGTTAGTAAAACAAACAGGATACAAAATTGTAAATACACAATGTAATCATGATTCCAACTCTAATAATATTACAAACATACACATTCCAGGTAAAAAAAATTGGAAAAAAAAATACACCAAAATGCTATCAGTGGCTATCTTTGAGTTGTAGGTTACAAACAGTTTTTCTGTATTTTTCGTTTCCTACAATAAACATATTATTACTTTGATTAACAGAGTGGGAGGATGGAGTTAAAGAGATTATTTAATTTTTTAATCTCTTTTTTATGTATTAAAGGGAATTTTACATTTGGAAGGCATTCTAGAATTTGAATGAATTTTTCAAAAACAGTTGGAGTTAATCAGAAAAAAAAAATCTCAGTCACATACCTGATCTCTGTCAACAATTATACAAAAGCTGTTGGTTATTTGCCCTACATTAGTAAACTTTAAGGAGGTACTATATTTTTTCACTTATACTGAAACCAGTAACAATGATAGCTAACATTTACGTAGTGCCAGGCATAGTTCTAAGATTTTACATATATATTGATTCATTTAATCCTCACAACAACCCTATGAAACAGATACACTACTACTACCATTTTACACACGACAACCGGGAGGCACACGGAGGTTAAATAATTTGCCCTTACCTAATAAGGGGTAGAGTTAAGATTTAAATCCAGGCTGTCTGTCATCAGGGTTCAGGCTCTTAACTACTAAACCATACTGTCCCTCTGTACTTAAATGTTGTCCTCCTCAGATCATTCTTTAACTGCTTTAGCTCTCAAAGTCCTTCTAAACTACTTTTCTTTAAACTGAAAATAAATAATATGTAAGTACTAGGATAAAAAGACTTGCCAAACTTTTAACTTGCTAGCTTAAAATTATGATTCATTTCTAAGTCATTACTTCAAAGCTACAGGGAGTATAATTTAATCTCCATACCTATTACTCTGGTAAATAATATTACAACATCTGAGGAATTAAACTAAGTTTAATATCTAAGTTTATTAAGATAATTACTAAGTTTAATATCAGAATGTTTTAATAAAAGAAGGTGCTTTATTGATTGACTTTACTTGTCCTCATGAGTCTTCTAGGAAAACAGTCCCTAAATCCAACTGTTGTACCTTTCTAAAATTTCTACTTTATTGAAATATTTTAAACTGTGTTGTAATTAATTAGTTTGGTTTTTAAAAGAATACACATCAATATTTTAAACACTGGCTTTAGTACACACCCAATTAACATCGCAATAACCCCAGTTACTATGACATGCAGAACCTGGGATAAGAACACAGAGGAAGCCAACCAATTAAACCTGGTTGAAGGTTCTCACCTAATTCTCCTAGGCAATTCAAACCCAAACCAAGTATACATGTGTCCCTTTTTCTGTACAGTATCCACATTGCTTGCCAATTTTTATGGGTTCAGGATTACTTGTAATAAAGCTCAAATTTCCCCACATCTGTATTACTAAATTTCTAGCCCTGTCAAAGTAAATATATAAATCGACAGTTTCCTATTTTAAAAAATTACAAAGAGAGGGAGGTAGAGGAGAAAATGGGGGGAAAAAAACTTTGCACCAGGCTGCCTATTAACTTAGATGTGCAATGAGACAATCACCAGATAATTGTACCCTTTGGGTACTCCTGTACTGGTAAGATAATAAAGTGAAACAAAGTCACCTGGCTTATTTCAATTTACTTACACAATTTGCAAATCTGCAGCTCTCTGCCATGGTACATTAACAAAATTAGCATGTAAGAAAAATCACCTGCTTATGTAAATTGAAGGATGGTTTTTATCCATGCAGTCGGGAAAGAAAAAAATTAGCTGCAATCTGGGTCAAATGACTAATTTTATGTATTTGTTCAAATGTCTCTCTTCACCTTTTCTCTGTAGCTCAGAGCAAGAATTTTAGGTCAAGGAATGAACGGATAAACAAAGTTTCTGTGTTGTCCATTCCCCTGGAAGGGGTTTGCTGCCTGACACAACTGAGCTCTAAACTACTTAAATTGAAAGCAAGACTGAGAACTTTATCTAGATAACAAAACCACAACACTGAGAGAAGAAAGAAAAGAAATCAATGGGGGATATCTGATCTAACTGGGAAGGAAAGCAAACATGGCAAGGATCAGGTACCAATTTTACCTTCTGCTACTTTAGGCAAACAAGGCTTCAGAAAAGAAAAGGAAAATACTCCAAATAATTCAGGGCAGGCAGGAAAACTTCTCCACAGAGAACACTATTTCAGTTTGCCCTATAATGTACCCAGTCAAGTTCTTCTGAGTTTGGTATAAGTTAGATGAATTCGTTCTTGGTCATTAATGACTGCTTTCCCAGCATCTGATGCTGGAATTCATCCCTCCTATTTAAAACAGACTCCATCTCCAGGTCCAGGGGTGGACCTGATTGCTCCAAAAGTAATCCTATCTCCACTGACAGTGATTGGTTCAGAAATGAATATACAATCCAATAAAGGCCAAAGAGACTCTAGAACTGTGCTGGTTAATAAGGTAGTCAGCAGTCATAATGGGTTACTGAGCACCTGAAATTTGGCTAGTCCAAATCCAGACATGTTGAAAGCGTTAAGATACACACTGGATCTTGTACACTTTGTATCAAAAAAAGAATGTAAAATATCTAATTAATAATTTTTACAGTAATAACATTGAAATGACAATATTTTGGATATAGTGAGTTAAATAAAATATATTACTAAAATTAATTTCACCTGTTTCTTTTTACATTTTTAACGTGGCTACTAGAAAATTTAAAATCACGTATGTGGCTTGCATTATATATCTATTGGGCAGCGCTATGGGTTTGCTGAGGGCTTCTGTGAAAGTGCTCTCATCCTATTGTGAAAGAGCTTTAGGAAGTCACGCCCCCTCTCTGTCTCTGGGCATTGTACACCCTGAACTGCTACAGCCTTAAAGCTGTGACACAGCTTATTTTCTGGGAGGTCTGTCTGCAAACTAGTAAATTCCCTACCCAAATTCAGAATATAAAAGAGATTCCCCCCAAAAAACCAAAACATTTTAAATCAACTTACTAGTTAATGTAAGCACTGGCCTCCAAATCATTACTAACAAAAAAAAACAAAATACTTAATATTCGACTTTATTTAAAAATCACTGCTCCAAGTATTTAGGAAAGCAAGCAAGTCTAAAGCACTAAAAAGGTAACGTACTATCAGGAAAATAGCATCAAATTTACATTTAAGAAGGAATTAATTGCCCATTTGCAAATAGGCAGGCTCTTCACAACTGAACCACAATATGTATAATCCTCACCGATAAGTCAGTAATAGGAAAATAAGTCTCTTGGACAAACGGCACATTTAAAATCTGATTCCAAATTTGAAAACTCTATGAAAGTTATCACACTGGAACAGGGTTACATTTATCTCATTCTTCCTTTAAACAACTTTAGAAGCTATTCAACATCAGTAGTCCTGAACAAAGTTGTCTGGTAGTCACTAGCAGACTCTACATGTCCACAAATAATGCCATGAATTTACAAATTTTGCTTTTGCTTTACAATTAAAATGTGCTTTACAAATTTTAATGTGATTTTATAATAGAAATTTAGGAAACACAGGATTTTACAAATGAGGAAACCAAGACAGAAAATTTAAATAATCTTATCAAGGTCATAGAATTGTTGACAGCAAGGCGGGGACCAGAACCTTGGCTCCTAACAAATTTAGTTTAGTATTCTATTATCCTACCATTAAAAAAAAATTCTTCCCAAGGAAACAGCACCTTGAACATGATAACCATCAAGTTCTCTGGACTATTCAACTAGAAATAAAAACAGGATTTAGGAGAATTTTATTAATAATAAAAGTGCTGCTTATACTTAAGATATTCCTTAGAATCAAACATATATATACATCAGAGGGAAAAATATCATACACACAATCATCCTCTCGAATGCCATCAATGATCTACTTGCTAAATTCCATGGCCTTTTTTCCACCCTCATTTTCTTTGTCTTTTTTATCTGCATCAAAAATCACTCCCATCTTCCTAACAATCTTCTGCCATGCGTAGGTTGTCAATCACTACGAACACATTTTTCTATCTGACTGCCCTTTAGATCCAACCTCCAATAATTTCTTCCACCTACAACGGAACATTCCCTAAGGCTCAGACCTCAGCTACCTCTACTCTTCTATTTATATATCTAAAAAATAAAAAAAAAAACCCATCAGTTTGAATAAATCACTTCCTTACTTAGAAACTTTCAATGGTTGCCATTCCCAGTGTTTCAACCTTTTTCATTATTGCCTCCTCAAGAGTGTTTTTAGACATTTTTCTCCCTAATCACCCCCCAACTCCAATGAAATTTTAATACCATACATATGCTGTATAACTGTTCATGTGGTGTATGTATATATGTGCTTTTTTCAAAAAAGAGTCAGATTTTTTTGGTTTTCTCTCCCAAGTACCAATGGGGTCTCAGCTCTTCAGCAGGACAGTCCAACCTTTTCAGGATCTAGCCCTAGCCTGCATCTCCACCTTTATCTCCTATCACCCCCTGCATTGCATTTTATATTTCAGCAACTCCAGTTCTGGAGTCTCCTGCATATGGCCCCATCCACCTAGAATACCTTTCCCCATTAGTTGACTAGATCATTCTTGAAATTCAGTTGAGGTATTATCTTTTCTAGGAAGCATCCACACTTTCCACAGAAATCCCTCCTTCATGTTCCCATAATATCCATGGACTATCTGTATTGCTGCATTTATGGCAATGAATTATAATTATTCACTTACAAAACTCTCTCCCCCACTAGATCATAATCTCCATTAAATCCCTATCATCCAGCACAGTGCCTGGCAACAGTCAACACACAATAAATGAGTATTCTAAGAACAAGTGAAAATAATATTTTCTCATGTTTTTATTTAACGGTTTCAAATTTAGTTTCAACTCTCCATCAAGACTCCCTGAAAGCAGGGATGTATCATTTTTCACACTGTTTACTTAACTGTAAGCTCCTTCAGGACAATATTATGACATCTTTATATCCCAGTACCAAGCACAGAACAGATAATAGCAGAAGCTTGGTAGAGGTTTGCAAAATTATTTCTAGAACTAAACATCCTCATTAGTGCCTACAATAGTGCTGGTCCATAGCAGGTTGACAATAAAAATGCACTGACTAGAGATTTCCAACAATATCAAAACCTTCTACTTTTTGATAGTAGATATGATTCAACCAGCAAACTAATTCAAAACTCAGATGTGAAACTGCTTTTAGGTAAAGAGCATCAATCATGATCAATGGCAGACATCCCTGTATACACTCCCTCTACTCACACAATAACAACTATTAAAGCTCAACTCAATGTAGTTTCCTTAGAAGTCATCTTTTCATAATGCCAGAGTGCCAGTGCCAGAATTTTTTCTAACGTCTCTTTGCTAGGTACCTTAGAACTACTGACTATGTCTATGATGACTTGTCACATGCTTATTGACAGTATTACAACTATTGCCTCTGTGTTACCCCCAAGCAACAAGAGGATCAAACTGACAAGCTATTTTAGTTAGCAAATCATTGTTCATCTGCACTAGATGACCCAATCAACAAATAATTCACTGGAGTATTATGGATGCACAGAGAATCCTAAGTAAAACCCAAATATAATCTTATAATGCTTCTACCCAATGGCTTCTTTCTCTTTGGTTGGATGACAAATGGAAAAGTTTCTCTGGCCTTGACAATTTCCATCAAAGAAATCCAATCAGCATATTAAGGAAATATACAGTATATAAACAGTTGATTCTTGAACTGCCAGGATCATCAACAAATCTAATAAAAACCACCAAGAATAGCCACTCAATTCTACAATATAGAAGTCAGTGAAAACTCTAATGCTCCAAGTTGTGAAGATAATAAAACATTCCAATACTCCATTAGAGGACAGCTTTTTATATCAAGGAACATTTCTATAGTTGCCTATGCTTTGAGGGTAAAGCCCCAGAACTTAGATTCAAACAATATTCAGTTGATACATTTTGCAAATATTCTTCTTCTAACATAGCATATGAAAGGGAACTATAGGGGCCAGCCCCGTAGCTGAGTGGTTAAGTTGGCGCGCTCCAAATCAGCGGCCCAGGGTTTCTCCAGTTTAGATCCTGGGTGCGGACCTGGCACTGCTCATCAGGCCATGCCGAGGCAGCATCCCACACAGCACAACTAAAAGGACCTGCAACTAGAATATGCAACTATGTACTGGGGCGGGGGGAGGGGGGGTACTTTGTGGAGAAGAAGAAGGAAAAACAAAAAAAAAAGAAAAAGAAAGGGAACTATATTTGCCCCCAATTCTTCTTCAAGACCTGCACCAGTGGTACTAATTGATGGCTAAAAATGTCGTATATAATTTCAAGGGATACTGTTGTTTCAGCTTGTTTGAAAAGGCAATTCTTTCTGAAATGTCTTTTTTTAATAAAAAATATTTGTCTTTCTTCTTCTAAGCTGATATTCAACAGTGTAACATGAAATTTCTCCCCAAAAATAAAACGAGTTTCTTGTGTTGTGGTTTTGTTTTATTTTTGGTTTTCGAATACAATTTGGGTAATCTTCTCAGGAGCCTAAGTACAAAATGACTTCCAGACTGTGGAGTTTCTATTGCCAAGAAACCAGTTCGATATCATTAGATTGTGTTACTTTATTCTCTAACTCTCTTTGCTTTCTCTACTCTATGACCATGAAACTACAGTTTCTAAAAGTAAGTTCGTTTGTAGTTAAAATTAACAATATAGATCTCCACATTTCTGGTTTCACACGGATGCTTTGTTATGTCTAGAAGAGCAACCGTTTCCTTTTTATGGTGCAGGCTTTGCTTCTTCGAAGCCCTTTTCACAAAGCAGACCCCGCAAAGAATCCAGCTGTGGCTGTTAATCTTGGCTGATAGAGAAACTTCTCAATACTACAGATTCTTAACCTGTAAAATAGGTTAACAGTTAATAACAAAATACACTTTAGTATACTACTCTTTCTGATGCAACTAACTCCAGGATTTGCCCCAAACATATCCCAAAAACATTCCCCATTTTTCCAAATTATAGTTTGCTATTTGAGGACGAAGAGGAGGACCAGAGAAAACATCAGAAAAAAATGATGCCTCTAATTTTCACAAGATGAGCAAGCTCGACAATCTCCGCCATACATAAGGATTTACACTGAATAATTTTTCATTAAGTCACACATATTTCCCCCATCTCACTGGGATCTTCTTTAGCTATTCACACACTTTCATCCAAACAAGCAAAATGAATTTCCACTAAAGCTGAACTTTGACAGTGAGGATGTCCTTCACTTGTTATATCCTGAGAAGAAAAAATTAATTTCCTTCTCAGTACGTAAATCCATAATACTTTCTAAAACAGTGCAAATGATCTAACTAGAACACCTATCAAGTCCACACAAACTTGTATATTATACAATTTTTATGTGTTTGTTTCTAATTGAGAGAACAGGACAGAATACATCCCCCCCAACTCTAAATTCAACCCTCCTTATCTCCCTGGCAAATAGTACAACTAAGGGGACACTCCACGGTATTTAAAGTCATGTCTCCAAAAATAGTCTGCATGTTGATTTCACCTGGTAAATCGGACCATTTATGAAGCCACTTCCATGCACATTAACACGACAATTTGATTTTTCTACCAACAGTAACTATGACAAAAACAGTTAACATTTATTGAGTGCTTACTGTGCTAGACAATGTATTCATTGGTTTAGAAGGATTACCTCATTTAATTCTTGTACCAATCCTATGAGACAGGTGCTATTATTATCCTCATTTTATAGATGAGGAACAGAGAGGTTAAACAATTTATCAAGATCACACAGCTAGTAAGTAATTAAGTATCACTACAGTGATGCTTATGTTTTGAATTACTTAAAGCAACCTGCTGAAAATATTAGACTAATAAAATTCAAGTTTTCCAACATTACTTGGAGGACAAAGGCAAAAGACCAAATGGATCACAGGTTCTTTGATCTTTCAATTAATCAGATAAGTAAAAAACACTAATTTTATAGAGTAGAAGGTTTTCCCAGACTCACTCTTATCAAGGTGGCAATAATGTGCCATTAATTCAATCTATGATATTTTAGGTTGCCAGTGTCAAAACTGCCCAGGTTTAGCAGTCCTCAAACCTCTCTCCATGTGGTTAACTTCCTCCAACTCTCTAAAGTATACACTTCATGAGCCCCTGAATTACAGTATTATACTGGAATACTCTTTGTCCCAAAGTTGTCACATCTTTAAGCACAGCATACTTATTTTCCTCTGGCAAATGTGAACTACAGACAAAAAGGTATTTATAATATCCTCACCACATGACTGAGGTTTCTGTTTCTGGGTGGTTTTGTGTTTTGGTTTTGCATCATGAAAATGTCCATATAGGCATTTGGAAGGCTTGATATCTGATAAAGAAGGTCAAGGTATACGTGACCCTTTGATAACCCATGAACAATATTCTATCAGTGGCAATGAATGTATCTTAGGCTACCCCATGATCATATTACCAGGTAAAGTGGAACTCTCTGAGATAAAACACAGCAGACAGTTGTTAATGAAACCTTAATTGAACTGTCAAAGCACCATCTTGACCAGCAAGCTAACAAGTAATTCACCAGTTTTACACAACTGTCCAATACTGATAAGTTATTCCACTAGTTAAATTCAGCAGAAAGATAAATCAAGCCTGGTAGACTAAACTGTTTAGCGACAAATCTGAATAGCAAAATGCTGTATCACTTCTACAAATATCTCTCCTTGTCCACATAGAGGAACAACACTATCCCTCAAAATTATAAGCAACGTTTTTAGCCATCAGTTAGTACCAGTGGGTGCATGTCCAGAAAAAGAAATGAGAGCAGATACAGTTCCCTTTCATATGCTATGTCAGAAGAAAAATACTTGCAAAATACATTAAATATATTTGAATCTAAGTGAATCTTATAATGCCCAAGTAGTTACATGGTGCTTTGAATCAAATGAGGTATCGCTGGAAGAATATTTCTACGTTCCATTTTAATCATTTTAGAAAATAGTTTTTTCAGACTCATTAGGTGCTTTGTAAATTAAAAAGAAAAATTCTGGTTCAGTTAGTTAAAAATATCTTTAGTTTAGGTTTCAGAATCCTAGTGCAAATTCACTCTGGTTTGGTGTTCAAATCTCTAGTTTTAACAATCTTACTCAGGTCATATAGCAGTTAAATTCCAAATATAATAATCAATTCAGACAGCAAGTCATCAATATGTAAATACAAAAATAGAAAACCATTTGCATACTAAAATACACACCTGGAACTCTTCCCCTTTTTTCATGCCAAATTTTATTTCACCTGTGACAGCTGATAAAAACATTCAACGCAGCTAATGAGAAAAACTTGGTTAAAGAACAAAGAAGGACCTGACCAGGAGATCAAGTAGCCAAGTAGCACAGATGCCCCAGCACTGTACTAGGTGCTGGGGAGAAAAAAAACGTTCTCTAGTAGACACAGTCCTTACCCTCAAGGGGCTTACAAATGTAGCCAGTGACATAAGGCAAACAAAACAACTGGTGTAGGACAGAAGATGGTAGGCAGAAGGAGGTACTTCAAGTGCATGGAATGAAGTCCACAGGGGGCAAAAGGGGTCAACCAATGAAAGAATCTAGAATGGTTTCAAATGAAACACATTCGGATTTTCATATATTGGTAATTCAGAATACCCACTACCAGAACGTTTGCTGTGGGAGATGTTTCAGCACTCCACTTCCTCTCCTCCCTCCCCTTTAAAAAAAATCCTTTCCCTTAGCACCGACTTGAAGTTAAAACTTTTACAAGTCAGAGCACCATTTGATTAAAATGTAGGTGAATAACACCTTTAGAATATAGTCAAGAACGCTGCAACCCATTTCCCTGTCAGTATCTCATTCTTAGCACTGGATGCAAAGCACTAAAGAGAAAGAAAGCATCCAGGTCTAAGAAAATCCAAACAAATTCTCAGTAAATCAATGACAAAATTTAAAGCAAGAAACAACCTTTTTCCTGCCCACCCTTCCCCCTATCCCTCAAGCTTTGAAATCCTCAAGGGTAAGGCAAGGAATGGAAGTTCACAGTGCAATCCCTGAGGATAGGATACGGAAGGGAAGAGAGGAAGGCAGGAACAGGCAGGTCCCTGAGCAGAGCGACTGAAGAGGCACCATTATTGACCACACTCTTTCCCACCAGGAAATCCCACACACCTTGGAGAAGGGAGCGCTGCAGCAGCAACCTCCATGGAGAGCTAGCTGGGAAAACACCGGAATCTACTAGTTAAAAAAAATATCAGATCACTCAGTAACCTAGACGATAAAATCTGAAATAAAAATAAAGATGGCCCGATATAATGCAAAACATGATACTCATATCAATTACAGCCTGAAAGACAATAACAAAAGGAGATATCTACCAGGCTAGTTCCAAAGAGTTCATTTTCCTGTGGTTATGGGGGCTTTTCTAGATGTTAACAACAATCTATTTTCGAATGCACTGAAAACATCAATTCATCTATCCACACCAGAATACTTAATCCTTGGGAAGAAAACTCAGTTTGCTCTAGTTTTGATAGGAATAGGACCCTACAATGATAAATACATTTTATTATAAACTACTAATCTTCATCAGAAGGGTAAATAGACGAAGTGTTGCACATAAGAAGCCTTTAGACTTTCAAAAATATCCTAGCACTAGCAAAAGTAGAGTAGTTTCATATGTTTAAAAAGTATACTTCCTACTACAGCAACCAACGAACAGATAACAGCAATTTAAGAGGCACTAAATGACACTAAATAACACTAAAACATTATACTGAATGTGGGCCACTGCATAGCTACAGTCTACTGACCTCATTTGTGGTACTCATGTGTGATGCTATATTTAATGCATTCTTATCAAAAGGCTAAAGCTACATACTTCCCAACTGTAGCTTTATGGTTTAAAATAAACCACTCAAGCAACAACGTAACTGGTTCAAGTAAGAACCCTATCTTCCTTCTGGGGATCAAGATCACAAAGTAAGCAACGAAAAGACGGGAAGGATAGCAAAGTATATCCCAATGACAAGGCTATCATAAGGAATCCAGTCTGGGTCAGCTGTGACATTTGCTACAATTGGACAACTGATTTCAAACTAAATCAAACATGAGAGATGACCAAGGTCTTTGGAGGAATAAGCATTTCATACATTCATCTATTGATCCTGCATTCAGTGGCTTGCTAAGGTTCTAACCAAAAGTTTGGTAGACAGCAAACTTCTTGTGTATTACTCATCAGAGGGTGCTCCACCAAAATGTGCCATGACTCAGAAAGTGTAAGCGTAGATAGCCAACGCAGTAGGCCTCTTTACCACCTAAGCCGGGGTAAGTGGCTTCCTACAACTGAGTTGAGAAGCTTGCTCCACTTGGGTCAACCTGGAGAAAACCACGAGAGATGATTCTCCCAGTCACAACCATAAGAAACCTCGAGACGTTGAGTCTTTCCTATGATACTCACCAGACGACACCAAAGGCTCCGTATCCGATAGGTCTATCCGGCTCAATATCCAGCTGCTGTTGTGGATGATGCGAGTGCTGATGATGGTGCGCCTTAACTGTGGCAGCTGCGGCAGCCTGTACCTGAGCTGGGGCTGCTGCAGCTGGTCCAGGAGCCTGACCCGGTGCCGGTGATGGGAAATATGGCTGTTGTTGCCCAGGGTTTAACATGGCTGCAGCTGCGGCCGCTGCTGCGGCTGCCGCAGCTGCCGAAGAAGTATGCTGCTGGACAGGGTGTACCGCAGCAGCCGACCCCGGATGAAGATGGTGTTGAGGGTGGTGGTGGTGGTGGAGGTGAGGAGGAGGGAGGTGTGGAAGGTGATGGTGATGGTGGTGGTGGTGACCTGCTGCTGCTGCAGATGTACCGCCATTGTAAGCCGCCATCATTTTTGCGTTGGCTCTTGCGCCACAAAGAGACATTCAAAAAAATGCCCTTTGATTGGAAAGCAAACTGGGTCAAGCTGTCATTTGGCCATTTAAAAATGAAGAGAAACCACTCACTCCACCTCAAAAAACATGGAGCGGAACTGGCTCTATGTCTTCATCAGTCAATCCAAACGAGTTAGAGGATCGTGGTGTTTAATTTTGGGGTGAGCGTGTGTGGAAGGGTGTGGGTTGCCAAAAAAATAAAAGAACATAAAAAAAGGAAAAGAAAAGAAAAAGGAAAAAGGGACCCCTTCCCCCCAGGTTTCCTGCCACAAGTGGGTACTAAAACTCCATCCTTACTTCGGGGGAGGTTCCAACTTTGAATGTGGGAATAAAGGCCAAACCTCCCGACCCCCTGAACTCCACACACGAAAAGGATCAGGTAACACACCACCCTTGGAATCTTGTAAGAGGGTTGACTCATCTACCCCTTCCATTCCCACATCCTTTTCTAAACACCTACCACCTCCTCAAAAATACAACTGTAAAAAATTCCAACCACCCCAAATTTTAAAAGATAGGGGGAAATTTTCAGGGAAACCAGCTCTCCCCCCCGCCTCGAACTCTCAGGCCTTCCTACATCTCCCCCTACTCCTGGTCAGGCTGACCTGATTGGAGGGGGGGTACAAAACTTTCCCGAACAGGAAAGAGCCAGGGAAGGAGGCAGGAGGGACCGTGAGCAGAGGAGGCGACAGGGCAGGACGGAGAGGAGAAAGAGAACCGGGGCAAAGTGAAGGTAAGGAGGTGCAGGGAGGAATGAAAGAGAGGTGGGCAGCTCTCGGACGCCCAGAGGGAACCGCCCCGGGATGAGCTCAGGGACCCGGGGCCAAAGAATACGCGCCCCGGGAGGCGGGCGGGGTGCAGTCGGAAGCGGGCTGACTCCTGCCCCCGCCGCCGGCTGCTTCTGCTGAGGAGGGTTGGGGGGGAGAGCGGGTGGGTCCCCCCAGCGCGACGGCCCCCGCAGGGCTCAAGGCTGCTCCGTCTCCCCCCCTCCCCCCCACCCGGCTTCCGTCCCCGCGGCCGCTTTCTCCTCAGCCGCTGCGGCCGCTTTCTCCTCAGCCGCCGCCTCCTCAGCCGCCGGTGCCGCCGCGGCCGGACTCACCTCCCCTAGCAAAGCCGGATAGAGCGGAGCCAGCGGCGGACACGCGCAACCAGCCGCCGAGGCCCCGCCCCCGCCTCACACTGACCGGCTGCCCTGGCCAATCCACGCCCACCTGTCCGCGTCCGCCTCCAATCCTGGGCCGGGAGCTTCAGACAGGCGCACTGTTCGACCAGTGGCAACAAGGTGTGGGTCTCCTGGGGAAATCCCGCCTCCGACCCGCGATGGACAGAGAGAAAGACCAATCAAAAGGCAGAGTTTGACCTGACCGACAAGGCTAAAAGCGAATTAAAAACCAACGGTCTCCGTGACATTTTCATTTGCCTCTCTCCTCTTTTCTTTTTCTTCTTTTATTTTTTTGGCAGGAGCAGGAAGCTGCGTGATAATCCCGCCTGCAAAAGCTGGAAGAGAGGGTGGAATGAAAGAACCAATCAGGAGCCGAGAACCAAGAACAGAGCAACCAATCCTTGGCTTGAAGATGAAGTGGGACGGGACTGGGGCCAGATAGACACTTGATTTGACAAATGGAAAAAAAGATTGAGCTCGGTCCCACCCTTCAGATCTCCTATAGGTCAGAATTGTGGAGAATTCGCTGTCATATCAGCGACGACCTCTTCAGGGGGCGGGGCCAAATAAAGGGGTGTGGTCTAAAGAAAAGGGGCGGGGCAGAGACAAGGAAGGCGGGGTCCAGATCATCGCTGGTCTATTGACAGGAGCAATCTAGTATCCCATTTTAAGATGTAAGAATTGGAGAAATAGGATGAGCAAAAAGGGGTGTTGAGCTTGAGAACCTGCAAGGTCCAAGGTTACTAAAGAAAATAGTCATAGAAGAAACTAAGTAGACTGATGGTTCATAGCCCAACGCTGGTTCTCCATGGCTGATCCTGATCTTGGCAAAAAGAGGCATTATCTCCAGCACTCACATCCACTCTCAGTGGACATAAGGCTATCCATACAAATTAAAACAACGACAGTAATACACTTAACCACAAAAATGACAGTTTTCTCCTGTATTTTCTAAGTCAATAAGTTCTTGTCATTGAACTCTTACTAAAATAACATTTCTTTCACTTTCACATAACCTCACTCATCTGAATTTACTTTTCTTTTAAAATATGAAACAATAAGCTTACAGATCCTTATCCTTATTACAACTCTGCACTCAGAACCCTGGAGATCGTCTATGATTCCTCTTTTGCCTGCCCACTCTTCCCCTTCTAATCAATCATCAAGTCTTAAACACTTTGAAATACTTCTAGACACCCCATCTTCTCCCCAGTTAGCACAGTACTGTATTACCCAAACTCACATCACTGACATCTTTAACGAATCTCCCTGCCTACAGGCTAGCTCTCCTCTAATCCATCCTCCACTGAGAGCATAGCATTCTTTTAAAAATACAAGTCTGACCATGCCCCTACCCTTGAATAAAGTCAATAAGTTTAAATAGCGCAACACCATCTGGTTCCCGCCTTCCTCAACAGCCTTATCTCTCACCTCCACCCTCTTTGCTTCAGACATTCTGAACTTTTTTCAGTACCTTAAATGGTTTGTTGCCTCCAAGCCTTCCTGAATATCTTTGGCCCAAAACACTCCCCACCCACCTTCCACTCCTCTAACTTATCGTTCAGGCTCCACATAAATTTTACTTTCTTTTTCTGGAAAGCTTTCCCTAACCCTGTTGCAGACTATGAATTTGGTTCTGTATCTCCATGGCACTGTCTCCCTCATAGCACTGAGAACTCTATATTTTAATTGTTTACTGAGTTTGACCAGGATAGAAAGCCTGTCTGTCCCACTCAGTGTCATATGCCCGGTTCCTAGGGCAGTGTCTAAAAGGTGAAGAAACTCAATAAAGATCTGCATGAGTTACGGAGTGCAGGAGAAGCGGGTACCAATCCAAGCTCTGCCATTTACTAGCTTTATGGCTTAGGCAATTTAACTAACCTTTCTGAGTCTCATTTGCCTCAACTGAAAATGAAGATAATAATATGTGCCTCATCAAGTTGAGGTGAAGATTAAATGAGGTGATGTATTTAAAAGTTCTTGGTAAATAGTGAAAGTTCAGTATATGTTCATTCTCTTTCCCTATCCCCATCTTCACGTAATATTTGGGATGCCTTTCCAATTTCCCAGTGCATATCAGTGTCCTCCAAAGAGTAGTTTCCTAGAAACTTCTTAGAAATGCAAAGTCTCAGGTTCTACCCTAGACCTACTGAATCAGAATCTCTTGGCTGGGGTAGGGGGCCAGGAGTCTGTTTAACAAGCCCTCCAGGTGACTCTTACACTCAACAAAAGTTTGAGAAGCACTGGCCTAGAGAAAAAGGGCTGAGTCCTCTTTAACTTTGTTTACTTTTCAGCACCCAGTATAGTACCTAGGACCTTGAAAGTGCTGGATACATGGGAAATAAAGAAATACATCCAATCCACCAGAAAATGATTACATATTAAGAGCTACTTATTCCTTCCACAAACATTTATTGAGCTGTGTCTAGGCATGGTGCTAGGTTCAACAATGGGGGAGGGGAGGTACATGAATTAAAGTCTCTGCCCTCTGGGAGCTCTAGGTCTGGTGCAGGAGTTTCCAAAATGGTGTGTGCACACTCCGGGTGGTGCACAAATGAGCCATTAGGCTCCACGAAGAAATTAATACAACTTCTATTTCTGCCTATTTTTTATTGCATCTTTTAAAAATGTCCATTTTGTCAGTGTTTTATAATGTACATAATATATGTAGTGTACATACATATAATTTATACATAAATAAAAATACATAAATTGGAGATATATGCTAAAAAAATTTTATCAAAATTATTGGGAAATCACTGGTCCAGTGACCATTTAATGTTTCTGGTTTAGATCAGCTTTGGCCGATGGAAATAATGAGAGCCCCATATGAACTTTTAAATGTTCTGAGTCAGATTAAAAATTTAGAGGAAACAGGCAGAATTATTTTTAATGTATTTTATCTAACACAACGTATTCAAAATATTATAATTATAATATTATTATACCATGTTATATAACATGTTACGTAATCAATGTAAAAAATTGTATGTGTATTATAGTTTGATACTAGGTCTTCAAAATCTGGTGTATATTTTGCATTTACAGTACATCTCAATTTAATTAAAAATTCAATTTCCTCAGTCACACTAGCCACATGTCAAGTGCTCATTAGCCTCATGGGGCTCATGGCTACCATATTAGACAGCACAGATCTAGATCATGGGTTTGAATCCCTGTTCTGCCCCTTACTAGCTCTGTGATCTTGGGTAAGTTCCTTAACCTGTCTTAGTCTGAATTTCCTTGTCCATAAAATAGAGAAGATCCCTGACTTCTCCAGTCGTTGTGATGATTCGAATAGACAATAACGGAGAGCTCCTCATCAGTGGCAGTAAGTGGGGTGTTTATTATTAGTATTACAATCCAAGGCAAAGTGTCCTAAGTGTCAGATGAGAAATACACTTTGGGCACTGCTCAGCTCATGTCCCCAGCATTCCATCCACGTGGGGCTGGTCTGACAGCCACCCAGTTCCCCTGAAACACATCACCAGACAGTACAATATCCGGCCCTCTCCATTGCGTTCCATTTTCAGGAGCTGAGCATGATGAACGAGAAGTCGGAAGTGAGTCAGCAGGATAGCACTTAGAGCCTAAAAAAGCAAGCAGGACATCAGAATGCATAAGCAGGAATAGAATGTGCAGGAAGTGGGAGGTGATCCCTTTTTTCCAAGAACTGGCTCCCCCAATGAGTTGTCTGTGGAGACTGTAGAACTTGGGCCAGGCCTGGGGGATTACAGGACTACAAAGGGAGCAAGTCACAGTCAACAGCGCTGGGTGCTCAACACATGTTATCTCATGTGATAAATCATCACTACACTCCATTTTTAAAATGAAGAAACAGATTCAGGAAGGCAAAGAAACTTACCGAACTTCACAAAGCTAGGGAGTGGCCAGCTCCCCAGTGTGTAGTCTTCCCACTGCACCACACAGCTAGAGGGAATGGTGGGGGAAGCGATGCTCTGGAGTACAGGGAAGAACAGGCCGAAAATTCTTCCATTTTTTCAAGCCTGACAGCCAAGGGGCTTCCTCACTGGGTCCATGATACCTTGTCAACATTTTTTATCCAAACCTTCCGGAGGTGGGAGGGAAGAACCACCACTGGCCTTTCAGCGGCACACCCTTCTGGGTCATGCTTCCTCCTGCAGGCCTGGAATATCCTTCCACCTCTTCTACCCAAGAGTTACTCACTTTTCAAGGCTCTGCTCCTGGAACCTCAGATCTTTTGTAAAGCCTTTCTCTGATAGGAGGCCCCCTGGATCTCTTCCTCTAAGTGGAACTTAGACCTTCAATGTCTGCAACGTTTATTTGAAATACGTGATGCTGTGAAAAACTTTCTACTATGTGACTTGGGGCACTTAACATTTTTGAGCTCCAGTTTCTTCATCTGTGAGATCAGGGTAGTAATATCTATTTTGAAGCAGAAAGTAATACAATCAGCCTTCTGCATCCCTGGATTCAACCAACCGTGGATCAAAAGGCCTGGGATGGTTGCGTCTGTACTGAACATGTACAGACTTTTTTTCTTGTCATTATTCCCTAAACAATACAGTATAACAACTATTTACATAGCATTTACATTGTATTAGATATTATAAGTAATCTAGAGATGATTTAAAGTATATGGGAGGATGTACATAGGTTATATGCAAATACTATGCCGTTTTACAAAAAGGACTTGAGCGTCCATGGATTTTGGTATTCACAGGGCATCCTGGAACCAATCCCCAGTGGATATGGAGGGACAACTCTATCTGCTTTGAAGATACATGGAGAGGATTCAATAAGGTCACAGTATTGATATGAAACACCTAGCACAGTGCCTGACACAGAGTAGACACTCAATAAAGGTTGCTTCCTTCCCCACTTCTATGTATTGTTTACTGATCAATTTTTTTCCTGGCGTCTCCATTTCTAGTGCTCTTCTGTTTGGGGAACTGGGTGGGGGGACGAAATGTGATACTTAAAACTTAATAAACTAAATTGCTTTTCCTATTTCTCCTCATCCATTTTCCTGTGCCCCTTCAGGCTCTCTAGAGCCTTGTGACGGGGCGTGAAGCTGTCACTGCCAAAGTAAACCTGGAGGCTTGATAAAGCAGAGTGTGAGCAAGCCTGCAAACCTTTGAGCATTTGGTCAGGCTATGGGACAAAGGGCACGTCCACAGTCAGTTACAGGGACACATAACAAGGGAAGCCAGACAGGACAGTGGAAGGATCAGTCTGGGGGCAATACAGTGTCAGGAGTCAGGAGCAACTAAAATAGAGATGGGACATGGTAACAAGCTGGAAACTGGATAAGGCCAGACAAATCCAAGTTCATGTGTTGTCCAGGTCTTCTGCAGAGACTCTGGGCCTTCTTCTGCCACAGCCGGGCCTCTACTCAACTCAACAACACAGCCCGAGCCTCACAAGAATTCCCTTAGCACATGTCTGAGAACTTTGGCCTCATCTTACCTCTCTCCATCTTTCCATTCCAAAGCCCAGGACCAGATCTTAGCCCTGACCCACATCCTTGACCGTAAGAGTCAAGCAATGTCCAACACTTTCCCCCTTCCCAGGTGAATCAGTGATGAACATCTTATCCCAAAGTTAGTTTTATTAAAAAAGTTGTAATATAATATAATAAAAGTGTTATGCTTAACATTCATAGGTGCCCTTTATTACTTGGACTTCTTAAGTCAAGAAATGAAAGTTTAACTCACATGCATTGAACATACTACAAAATAGGAATGTTTCATAATGTTATACAGGTAATGTCCTATGGATCCATTTTCAGCTTAAACTCCAAATATGGCAAGATACTTTTCACTAAAAGGGCAATGACAAGCCTTGCACAAAACTTCCACTTATCCGCTCCCAACACGTCAAGTTACAGAGCTCAGCTTCCAGAACAGAATAAAAGTGGCCCTACCCGTAAGTCCTCAAAGATGGTGGTCCCACATCAGAAAGAGAGCTGCAGCCTTAAACAGCCACTCCTAGAGTTAGCAGGTGAAGCCAAGTTCTCCAAGACTACAATGAGAATGGGGTAGGCATAAGCCTGGTTCCCAAAGCCTGGTTCTTGCTGCACACTGGAGTCACTTGGGGATCTTTAAAAAATAATGATGCCTGGCTTCAGAGGTGTGCTAGTATATGTTTAACAAACAACTTTTTAGAAAGAAAAAAAGCGCTCTGATTTGTGCCCATTTCTGTGTTATAAAAACTTCCATCATAGTTGATTTCAAGCTACTGGTATGACTTCCCTGAAGGTGAAGAGATATACACAATAGGGTCTCCCAAGCCAGGTGGCAGCTGACCACTGCTTAGCATCCATCTCATTTAATTGGTATGGGCTGTGACCTGGGCATCAGGATTTTTAAAAGCTTCCCAGGAGTTTCTAACGTGCAGCAAAGCTTGGAACCGCTGGGCTCAGGGGCCTCATAATAAAGGTCCAGAAGGAAGAAACAGGCCACTTGATTGTCTTTCAGTGACAAATATAGCCAACGGCTAGCTTGTAATACTTGCCTCCTCACACCTATCCATTTTCTCCCTCTAGGAAACTAAATCATCAGCAAGAAGGTTGCTCAGTGGGCATGGTCTCAGAGCATGAGTTGGTGGGAGTGGGGACGTGGAGGGGAGGCTGGTGGGAGATCTGAAGAGCCAGGGTCATTGTGCCAATGTAATTGTCTGACTGGAAATTTCTGGTGGTGCTGGAAACACTGATAAATTTCTGTTCCAGAACACCCCTCCAGGATGTCATGAGTCCTCTAACCATCTTTATTCTGACTGAGTGCCAAGCACTTGATTCACTTAATTCTTAATCGTTATACCTTCAGCTGTGCTGATTGAGCCCTAGGCGTTTTGGTTGAAGTGTTCCTAAATCTCCACAGGGGAGGTGGGGGAGGAATGACGTTTTCTTCTATAGATGGCCATCTGGGCCCCACCTCTGGGTTCCCACAGCCCCTTCTGCTTATTTCTGTCAAGGTACTTATCACACGGCATTACAGATGTTTACTTGTCTGATGCTCTGGGAGCTCCCTAAGGGCGGAGACTGTGTTCCTATTTTTCTCTGCATCCCCAGTGCCCAGTGTTGGTTCTTAAGCTGAAGAAAACTGAGCTCATCCATCACACTATAAAGCACTTTAAATTTATGTTTAAAAACGCAAATAGATTCTTGTTTTAAAAATTTCAAAGTTTTCTATTTAAGCAAAAATCTCCCTTGACCCTCTCATCCAGTCCTACTCTCCTCAGAGGGAACCACTATTACCAGTTAAGTGTGCATCCCAACTAGATGATTTTATGTGCATTAACATGCACACATGCACACCGCACATGTAGAAATATATGGTTTTATTTTTTGTTTTTAAAATGCATGCTATTATATCACACATATAGTTTTTATCAGAGGCTTTTTCACTTAACAGTATGTTTTGGATCTTTTCATAATAATCTATTTATTGATATGTTTTGTTCTTTCAAAATGCTGAATTCAGAAGGAGCCCCTCAGACCAGGATTCAAGTGCAAGTACTTTATGTGGGAGGTGATCCCGGAAAATGCCAATAGGGGAACGGGGAAGTGGGACAAGGAAGGGAAAGAAGCCAATAAAGGGTGTTTTATCAAGCAATCATCACTGTAGGTAACCAGAGCTCGAGTCCACTGGAGAACTCTGAGAGCCAATGTACGACACGAGTGTAAAACCCTCTACCTAAACAGAGCTGGAGTATTTATCCATCAACCCATCTACCACTGGTTGAGGACTGCTTCAGAGAGGCATTAATTCCCTAGTACTTTGGGCTTGCCAGGCAGCTGGGCAGAGAGGGCTCTGGTGACCAGAGAAAGCCCTCAGTCAAGCAGATGCAGGTGCTGGCAGTTGGAAGTCTGCCAGTATACATACACATGGTAAGTCCTGGGTTATATTGGTGGAGCACTGACAGGGTCTACTACAGAACAGACGTGCCTCACTTTATTAATCCATTTCCCATTTAAGTTGCTTACATTTTTTGGTTTTTACAAACAAGGCTTCAACAAGTGTTCCCATCCATGCTCCTTAGGCACACGTGCAAATATTTCTTTAGGATAGATGCCTACAAGTGGGGTCCATCCGTTACAGTGTTTCTCTCTAATTTTACTCTCCCGGGCTGGGGGACGCCTACTGAGATGCGCTCTGAACTCCAGGCTGCAACAGCGTGGACTTCCTCTCTTCTTTAATCTCTCAATTTGCCCTTTCAGGAATTCTTCCAAGATTAAAGAGCTGAGAGCATACAATGACTTTCCTACTACACTGTATGTGATTGTCATGGTCTCATCTTTTCTCTCTACAGGCTATCCCTATGACTCTACCCTTGTCTTCTGCCTTCAAAACGTGTTGCTGCTGGTATATTCAGATTGTAAGTAGTATTCTAGTAATAAAAATAAAATTTTGGAGCAATGGGTTTCTTCTAATGGTCGGATCTTTCACCTCTATTTACCTGCATAGGCAGCCCATCATTTCCGAATAAAGAGCACATGTTCAGAACCTGAGACTGCATCTGTGCAATCCTTTTTACACAGCAGCTAGTAGAAGGACACAATTAGGAATTTATAAAAGTTTTCAATTCAAAATTTTATTTTTACATTTTAAATCAACTTTATTGAACTGTAGTTTACATCCAATAAATATTTTAAATTCAATGAGTTTTGACAAACATATATACCCATGTAATCACTACCCCAATCAAAATAGAGAACATTTCTATCCTTGTCCCTTTCCAGTCAATCCTTCCCACTCCTGACCCAAGGAACCACTTACTTGCTTCCCATCACAATAGATCAGTTTTCCTGTTCTAGAACTTCATATAAATTTTGAGATTCACCCATGTTGTGGGTTGCATATATCAATAGATCTTTTCTTTTTTATTACTGAGTAGTATTCCGTTGTAGAGAAGGATCACAATTTGTTTATCCATCCACCAGTTGATGAACATTGGGATTATTTCCACCTTTTGACAGTTATAAATAAAACTGCTATAAATATTTGTGTATAGGTTTTTGTGTGGACATCGGTTTTCATTTCTCTTGAATAAAGACCTAAAAATAGGATTGCTGGATCATAGTGTAAGTGTATGTTTACCTTTAAAAGACACAGCCAAACTATTTTCCAAAGTGATTGTAACATTTTACATTCTCACCAAAAGTGTATGAGCGTTCCAGTTGTTCATCTTCACCAGGGCTTGGGACCATAGTCTTTTGAATTTTAGCCATTCTAGTGGATGCATAGTGGTATCACTTTGTGGTTGTAATTTGTATCTCCCTTATTACTGATGGTGGTAAGAATATTTTCATGTTTTCGTTGGTCATTTGTATAGCTTCTTTTGTGAAGTGCCTATTCAAATCTTTTGCCCATTTTTTAAATTTAGTGTAGGTGTCCTTTATATATTCTGTATACAAGTCTTTTGTTGGATATATGTATTGTGAATATGTTCTTTCAGTCTATGGCTTGTCTTTTCAAATTTTCTTAATAGTGTTTTTGTAGAGTAGTAGTTTTAAATTTTGAAAGTGCAATTTATCCATTTTTTCTTTTATGGCTTTTGTGTCCTGTCTAGAAATCTTTGCCTACCCTAAGGCCATAGGATTTTTTTTTTTATACTTTTATCTTTTTACACTTAAGTCTATGATTCACTTAGAGTTTATTTTTGTGTATGGTGTGAGGTAAGGGTCAATGGTTCTTTGAGTCCCCCCCCCCCCACTTAGATACATAGTTGTTCTAGTATCATTTGTTGAAAAGATTATCTTTTCTCCACTGAATTACCTTAATACCTTTGTTGAAAAATCATTTGACCAAGTATATGTAGGTCTATTTCTGGAAACTCTGTTCTGTTCCATTGAACTGTGTGTCTGTCCTTACACTAATACTACATTGTCTTGATTAATATGGCTTTATAGTATTTCTTGAAATCAGGTAATTTAAGTCTTCCAACTTTGTTCTTTTTTCCAAAAATTGTTTTGGTTATTTTAGATCATTTGCACTTCCATATAGATTTTGTAATCAGCATTTCAATTTCTACTGAAATAAAATGGCTTCTGGGATTTCGATTGATCTTTCATTGAGTCCATAGATGAACTTGAGGATAATTGACATCTTAACAATACTGTCTTCCAACTCATGAACATAGTATATCTTTCTGTTTATGTAAGTTTTCTTTAATTTCCATGAGTAAACATAATCTTAACCATAATCAGATCTTAAACATAATATGTTATATTTATCTGGAAGTATTTCAAGATTTTGTAATGTTATTATAAATGGTATTGGTTGTTAAATTTCATTTTCCAGCATTTCACTGTTGATATATAGAAATACCATTAATTTTTATGGTGACTTAGTATTCTGTGGCCTTGCTAAATTCATTTATTAGTTCTAGTATCTTTTTTCTAGATTCTTGAGGATTCTCTAATCTTATTAATTTGTAAATAAAACAGTTTTATCTATTCCTTTCCAATATGTAGGCCTTTAATTTCTTTTTCTTGGCTTATTGCACTGGCTAGGACTTCCAATGAACTGTTGAATGGAAGTGATGAGAACAAACTTCCCTGTCTTGTCCCCAAGCTTAAGAAACTGTCTTCTACCATTCAGTCTTTCAGCATTAAGTATGATATTTTGGTAGGTTTTTCACAGATGCTCTTTGTCAAGTTCAAGAAGTGCCCCTCTAGTTTTAACCTGTGAGTATTTTAAGTTCCATTTGTTTACATTTCAACATGCTACAAGATATTGGGACTCTAAGTCTTGGTTCTCTTTTCTTTAGTGATTTGGTATACAGAACATGGTTTTGGAGTCAAATAGACTTGAACTCTGCCACTTTCCAGCTATGTGACCTTATTCAAATTCACGTCTTCCGCCTCAGTTTCCTCACTTGTGGAATAAAGACAACTTAAAATAAAGATAAAATTTAAAAGAATTAATTTTGGGGCCGGCCCCGTGGCCAAGTGGTTAAGTTCACGCGCTCTGCTGCGGCAGCCCAGGGTTTCGCCAGTCCGGATCCTGGGTGCGGACATGTCACCACTCATCAGGCCACATTGAGGCGGCATCCCACATGCCACAACTAGAAGGACCTGCAACTAAGATATACAACTATGTACGGGGGAAGTTTGGGGAGATAAAGCAGGAAAAAGAAAAAAAGAAGAAGATTGGCAACAGTTGTTAGCTCAAGTGCCAATAAATAAATAAATTAATTAATTAAAATTATTAATTTTTCAAGGTTATTGTGAATGATATTTGGTCTGCCTGTGTATATCTGACACATAGTAGACACTCAAAAGATATTATTATCCTCTCTCCATCCCTTGCCTTCTCTTAGTAATATGCTTTTGACTTTATAATGACATTTATAATGTCTGCCCAAATTTTGCAATAGGGTTTTTTTTTTAATGGGTATTGGTCACATAGGCAGGTCAAGATCTCATCAGTGGATGACAGCTCCATGGGTTGCATCAACAGGTGACATCCAATCAAGTACTTCCCTTTGCTGACTGCAGATTCCATAATTATTCCCAGGCTCAGATTTCTTGGGATTAACATGTTGTCCCAAACACTACAAAAACAAATGCACTCTTCCAAATGATACCTAATTATATCACGTTCACTGCTTTTAATAGTATATCCAGAAAGAATGATTCACAAGTCTTGGCTCCAATTCAGATATACAGAGAAACTTTATTGTTAGTCCATACACATGTCTTCTTGGGCCTGGAACTCTCCAGCTCTGAGCACAGCAGGAGTCAAGGATACTAGGGCAAAAAGTGTAAAAATGATGTTATAACTCCCAGAGCAGTGATTCCAAATGCCAGTCCCAGAGCAAGTGCCTGATGGAGTGTTTCGTACAGACCTCTGTAGAACAAGAAATACGAGGATGATTTGTGAGTTCTTCATAAAGCTAAATGTGATTCCCCTTATTCTAAGATTCTATCTCTCCTACCTTTTTGATGTGAAAATGTCCCTATGTTATTGTTTTATGATGATAATTATTTATTATCCTTATTTAGTGAACTAAGTTAGCAATCTTATCTTTATCTACCACACACCACCAATTAAAAAAACAAGCTCCTGGCCTGAGAAATAGCAAAGTATATTTTCCAGGAGAACCTCAATATGCCTAGATTTGTGCCATGGTAACAGATTGTCTATCACTGTTACTACTCAGGGCAACTATGGACCTGCTTGGAGTCACTTCAGAATTCCAACCTCCATCCTCTGACCAGGGAGCACTGGCTTCAGTGATAGAACTGCAAGGAACTGAATGCAGAGGGCCTATGATGCTCTAGTGGATTTAGGTCAGTCTCACCTGACCTGAAAAAAGTATAATTGTCAATTTTGTGCCTTTAAACAGGGGGATGTATTGGACAAGTTGGAAAAGATATAGAGATGGATAAATACCAAGGGAAAGGGCCCATGTCAACATGTTGAATATTTGGGGGAACCTCGGATTTGTGGCAAGCCTGATGTAGGGCATAGAGACAGGATCATGAGTGCGAAGAAGCTCAGCCAACTTGTCTGAGGCTTAACCTTACAAGCCTCCGTTTCCATAGCTGCTAAGTGGAAATGATCACCCTGCCTTGTCTCTCTGGAGTGTTTGCTTGTGGATTGAATGATAATGGATAAGAGAGTACTTTGCAAACTAGAGCATCCCAGACAAATTTAAGAAATGACTCTTTTACGTTGTTGACAATTGAGAAGGCAGCATGTCTAGACACATGACATAGCTCCAAGCAATCTCTTTGCTGAGAAAAGATGATGGAAATGTACACGGCCTGTAGGCTAAATACTGTCAGAACATGTTATCTATCACCAAATAAATCTGGAGAATCACATTTTTAACGCCGTGTTCCTAAACCAAGTAATTAGGCAGAGAGGCTCAGCTCTGGTGAGATGCTGGTTGCAAAGTGGGGTCTGAGATTCACAAAAGGACTCCCAAGGTCCGTGTCAACAGCTCACCCTTCCATATTCTGGATAAACTTCTCAGACCATATTTGGGCTGCAATGATATGCTGGTGTAAATTCAGAAGATGGGTCATCTGAAGACTTATCCTAGCATAAGAAGATTTTTCAAACAACAGTAAATTATTTTAATTGCTCTGAAGTCCGTGCTGTTAGGATATATTCAGATCATAGTCAGTTCTTTAATAATAACAGTTATCATTTATTAAGTACTACCTAGGCAGGGGTACAATTTTAAGTTCTTTGTATTATCTCATTTAATCCTCCCAACAACCCTATGAGGAAGGCACTATTGTTGTCTCCTTTTTTTGTGTGTGAGGAAGATTGGCCCTGAGCTAACATCTGTTGCCAATCTTCCACTTTTTGCTTGAGGAAGATGGTCCCTGAGCTAACATCCATGCCGGTCCTCCTCCACCTTGCACATAGGACACCACCACAGCATGGCCCAATGAGTGGTGTGCAGGTCCGTGCCAGGATCAAGTTGCCAATCCCACCACTGAAATGGAGCGTGCAAACCTAACCACTATGCCACTGGGCCAGACCCTCATTGTCTCCATTTTTAAGTTGAGGAAACTCAAGCATAGAGAACTAAGTACCTTGCCCAAGGTCATGCTTTTAATAAGTGATGGAGATTGGGTTTGGACAAGGCAATTTCACCTCAAGTTTAAACTTTACTGTTCCTTTCTTTTCATTAAACACATGCTCTATTCCAGGCACTGGACCAGAAAGCTACAGGAATTAATAAAACCAAATCTATGCCTATAAAAACACTCAATGTAGTGGGGAAGAGGGAGGCACAGATAATTATAACACAGTGTGGCAAGTACTACGATAGACATACTTCTCTCTCTTACCCTGATGGATTTTCCTCCAAAGCATCCCTTATGGCCACCTAACAAACTACATATTTGCTTGTTTATTTATTCTCTGGCTCCTTCTACTAAAACTATAAACACCATGAGGGCAGGGTTTTTGTTTCATTCACTGTTATATCCCTCTATCTAGAGGGAGTTCTTGGCAAGTAAATATATTTAGAAGCTGCCTTCGAGGCACAGGAGTGGAAATTAAATAAAAATGAACGAGAATGTCTCAAAATATCACATGATTCTTTTTCGGTGATCTGGACTGACAAGATCTTTGTGGAATGCTGTGTGCCGAAAAGCTTCAGGGAGAAGAAAGAACATCAGCTGGAACTTAGGCAGCGAAGTCGCCCTTTAAATATCCTCGAGTTGTTTTATGTGTGTGGACATATACACTCCAGTCCATCCCCCCACCTCCCTCATCCTCTCCAGTCATGTCGAGCAGATTGTCCCTTTTCCACAAACTGACACACCTTTACACATTCTGTTCCCCTTCCTAGAGGGCCCTTCTGCCGAGCCCCCTCTTTTCCTCCCCTCCCCTCTGATTTACCACCTCAGTTTATTTATGTTGAATAAACATGAGTTTATTCAAAACTCATGTCAGCTGTTGCTTCCTCGTTGAGATGGCCTACCTCTGTGCTCCCATAGCACCCTCTACAATTATTTGGTACTGGAATCACGATTTTGTCTCTGGCCTTACACTGAAGGCTCCTTGAGAGCTGAATCCATGTCTTGTTCAGCCTGTATTTCCAGAACCAAACACTGTGCCTGGTGTGAGAATGACACTCAGGAAATATTTTTGAATGGCTAATGGGAAAGTCAATCATCCTCTCTCTCTTGATACACACACACCTCATTGCAAGGACTATGTCCTCTAATTCCAGGACTCCTTTCACTAAGCTGATGAAAGTGCTCCACATGGAAGTTATTCAAGATAGTTTGGGTAAAAACAACCATAAAAAATATAAAGGATAATTCCATGAGAGTACTTGTACTACTTGTACTTATAAAACATGGTACACACTTATACAAAGCTACAAAGTAAAGTAGTGTGCTCATTTTGCTAGAATTAACAGGAAAATCAAGGAAACAGAATAGAAAGCCTCTAACAAATAAAAGTATGTATAAGTATTATTTTATTTTATTTTATTTTATTTTTTTTTAAAGATTTTATTTTTTCCTTTTTCTCCCCAAAGCCCCCCGGTACATAGTTGTATATTCTTCGTTGTGGGTCCTTCTAGTTGTGGCATGTGGGACGCTGCCTCAGCGTGGTCTGATGAGCAGTGTCATGTCCGTGCCCAGGATTCGAACCAACGAAACACTGGGCCGCCTGCAGCGGAGCGCGCGAACTTAACCACTCGGCCACGGGGCCAGCCCCTATAAGTATTATTTTATGAAGGTGGCATTTTCCAATCAATTAGGAAATGGTGGGTCATTCAGAAAAATTCTAGGACAAATTGGTTAAAGATCTGGGGTGAAATGAAAACTTAAATCCCAATATCATACCATTTGTTAAAATAAATAAAGAAGAATTTAATAACAAGTCATACTATTGTTTACTGTGTACTGACCTAATGCCAAGCATGTCACAAACATTAACTAATTTGAGTATCATGACAACTCTATGAGGTTGGTACTATTCATTTTACTTCTGTCTTCAGATAAGCAAACTGAGGCTTAAAGAGTTTAAGTTGACCAATTTCTCACAGTTAATAAATGGGGGAAACTGGTATTCAAACCCAGGGCCTCTTACTCCTGTAGCTCTTACTCTTAGCTACTACTCTATAGTACTTCTCACTAAAGAAGTGCAAACTCTTGAACCACAGAAGAATTATAACTAAAAGAAAATACTTGGGTGCCATGTCTCCTTAGCCACTTCTGGTCTGTGATAGTTTATCAGACTTTTCTTGTTCTTGATGACCTAGAAGGTTTTGAAGGGTTCTGGTAAAGTATTTTGTAGGATGTCCCTCAATTTGTGTTTGTCTGATATTTTTCTTATGGTTATACTGGGGCTATGGGTTTTGGTAGGAAGGCCATAGAGGTAAAGTTCCATTCTCAACACAGCAAATCAAAGGCATGTGCTATCAAGATGACATGTCACTGTTGATCTTGACCTTGGTCACCTGGCTGAGGTAGTGCTTGCCAGGTTTCTCCACTGTAAAATTACTCCCCACCCTCCTTCTCTCATAGTGGACTCTTTGAGAGCAAGTCACCAAGCAAAGCCCATACTCAGGGCAGAAGGGGACTGTCTATGTCCTTTTGCTTTGTTGAGGAAGACTGGCCCTGAGCTAACATCTGTGCCCATCTTCCTCTACTTTATATGTGGGATGCCTGCCACAGCGTGGCTTGATAAGCTGCGCCATGTCTGCACCCGGGATCCGAAGCAGCGAACCCGGGGCCGCCAAAGAGGAACGTGTGAACTTAACTGCTGTGCCACCAGGCCGGTCCCTTGTATGTGTCCTTTTGATATAGCTTCCTGACTTCCTTAGCAAGGCAGCTCACCACAGAACAGCAGCCGCTTTTGGAGCCTTTACTCTCAGATCCCTGTGGGTGGGCTATTGAAAATTTTGGAGAGGGTGATATTTAGAAGCCTTTACAAACCATACTCAGCTGTAAAGGGCTTTGTGCAACCACCCTGAGATTAATAGTAGGGGAGAGAGGCCACCAATGGACAGATTTCCAGGGCTTGCTGATGACCTGTCCCCATTCTAGATCCAACTCTTCCCAGCTAAGGCCATATCCTTTATCTAGTGTTTGACCCCCACCAATACCTGTATAGTAGGGCTCGGTAAATGTTTATTGCCTGGTGGATTTTTTAACTTGAATGTACTCATTTGCCCAATTGCAAGATTCTCCAAGGCTTTATGTATGCTGGCACAAGTCAGCACCTTTTTTATTTAATGGCATTGATAAATATTCACTTAAATAAATTAATGTACCCATCTCAACTGTTCCCTTTGTCTATATGGACAAGTTCACATTCCAAAGCATGTGACCCTAATGCTAAAAATAAAAATGATGCTTCAGGCTTTATGTTGATACATTTGTTGTGAGCATTAGATGAGATGATGTAAAGCATTTTACACAGTACCTGGCGCATAGTTTGCACTCAATAAGTATTAGCTATTGTTATTGAGAAATAGCAGGCCTTTTTTATTCTTATTTTTCTTGGCATTTGTTAAGTTATGCCATTGTGCCAGAAACTGCATGGATGGAAAGCTAAAGAGAGAGTAAGGAGATGGGATGAGAGGCGTTTCAAGATTTATTAAATTATGAATACAAGAACCTCACTTCTTATAAAAATAGAAAAAGTGCTAGAAATGCAGCAATAGGTAAAGTATGAGAATGTGCATCTGAAAGTAGTGATAGAAACCAAGTATATGAGAAAGACCAGCTGGACCTGACCTTGCTTTTGTGTGTATATGTGAGGAAGAGTGGCTCTGAGCTAACACCTGTTGCCAATCCTCCTCTTTTTGCTTGAGGAAGGTTGGCCCTGAGCTAACATCTGTGCCAAGCCACAGCATGGCTTGATGAGTGGCGTATATCTGCGCCCAGGATCCAAAACTGTGAACCCTGGGCTGCAGAATTGGAGCATGCCGAGCTTAACCATTACAACACTGGGCCAGCCCCATGGCCTTGCATTTTGATTTATTTATTTAAAAATATTTAATGATAATCTACTAAGTGCCAACCATTGCATTAGGTGTTGGGGATACAATACTGAACAAGAAAGATTTGGTTCTTGCCCTCATGGAGTTTACTGTCTACTGTTTACTATTAACTGAGACAGCAGTTAATAAAGAAGTAAACAAATGAATATGTAATTACAAATTGTGATGAATACTGCCTATGTCTAATAGACAACTCAAACTCAACTTACCCAAGCTGAATTCTTTGTTTTTCCTCTGCACCTTGTCCAGTGTTCTTCATCTCTGTAAATGGAACCAGCCTTCACCAGTTACTTAGGTCAAAAACCTTGAAGTGATCCTTGACTCAGCTCTTTTTTAATATCCTAGACAATTCTGTCCTTTGGCTTTACTTTCAAAATGTATCCTGAATCCAACCTCTCCTTGTCATTCCCAAGACGACCCCATTATCCAAGCTACATCATCTCTCACCAGGAATACCCAATACATCTCTCTGCTTCTATCCTTTCTTCTGGGAGATCTATTCTCCATACAGCAGTAAGAATAGTCATCTTACTTATGACTTGAAATAGTCATTTTAGCATCTCCTCAAAAAATATAATACCCAGGAATAAATGTAGCCAAGGAGGTGGAAGACTTGCACACTGAAAACTATACAACACTGCTGAAAAAATTTAAGGAAGACTTAAATAAATGGAAAGATGTCCATGTTCATGGATTAGAGACTTAATATTGTTAAGATGGCAATACTACCCAAAGTAATCTACACATTCAATGCAATCCCTGTCATAATTCCAATGACCTTTTTTTTTTTGCAGAAATGGAAAAGCCAATCCTCAAATTCATATGGAATTGAAAAACGCTCTGAATAACTAAAACAAATATTGAAAAAGAAGAAAAAAATGGAAAAACTTACACTTCCCAATTTCAAAACTTACTGGAAATGTACAGCAATCAAAACAGTGTGGTGCTGGCATAAGGAGAGACATACAGGGGCCAGCCTGGTTGCACAGTGGTTAAGTTCACACGTTCCGCTTTGGCAGCCTGGGATTCACTGGTTTGGATCTCGGGTGCAGACATGGCACCACTTGGCAAGCCATGCTGTGGTAGGAGTCCCACATGTAAAGTGGAGGAAGATGGGCATGGATGTTAGCTCAGGGCTAATCTTCTTCAATAAAAAAAAAAAAGGATAGACATATAGACCAATGAAAGAGAATTGAGAGTGCAGAAATAAACCCATACATTTATGGCCAGTTGATTTTTTTTTACAAGGGTGTCAAGGCCACCCAATAGGTAAAGAATAGTCTCTTCAACAAGTGTTGCCAGGAAAACTAGATAACTACATGCAAAAGACAAAGTTGGATCCTTACCTCACACCATAAACAAAAATTAGCTCAAAATGGATAAATAACCTAAATATAAGAGCTAAAGTCATAAAACTCCTAGAAGAAAATGGGGATAAATCTTTATGATCTTAGATTTGGCAATGGATTCTTAGATATAATACCACAAGCATTAGCAACAAAATAAAAAACAGATAAAACTTCATCAAAATTGAAAACTTTTGTGCATCAAAGGACATTATTAAGACAGTGGAAAGACAACCTAGTTAATGGGTGAAAATATTTGCAAATTATACATCTGATAAGGGCCTAATATATGCAACATATGAAGAACTTTTATAACTCAACACCAGAAAGACAAACAACCAATTTAAAAATGCACAAAAGATTTGAATAGACATTTCTCCAAAGAAGATATACAAATGGCCAACAAGCGCATGAAAAGATACTTAACATCTTTAGTCATTAGGGAAATGCAAATCAAAACCACGATGAGGTACCACTTCACACCTACCAGGATGACTATAATAAAAAAGATAATAACAAGTGTTGACAAGGGTGTGGAGAAATTGGAACCCTCTTATGTTGCTGGTGGGAATGTAAAATGGTTCAGCCGCTGTGGAAAACGGTTTGGTAGTTTCTCAAAAAGTTAAACTTAGAATGATCACATGACCCAGAAATTCTACTCCTAGGAATATACTCAAATGAATTGAAAACTAGTACTCAAATAAATACATGTACACGCATGTTCATAGGAGTGTTATTCACAGTGGCCAAAAGGTAGAAACAACCCAAATGTCCATCAGAGGGTGAATGGATAAGCAAATTGTGGTACAAACATGCAAAGTAAAGTTATTTAGCCATAAAAAGCAACAAAGTACTGATACATGCTACAATGTAAATGAACCTTGAAAACATGCTAAATGAAAGAAGCCAGACACAAAAGATCACATATTGCATGACTCCCTTTATATGAAATATTCAGAATAGGTAAATCCACAGAGACTGAATGAACATTGGGATTGCCAGGGACTAGGGGAAGGGAGAATGAGGAGCAACTGCTTAATGGGTACAGGGTTTCTTTTTGGGGTGAAAAAAATGTTTTTGAAGATAGAGACGGTGTTTGCACAACATTGTGATTGTACTACATGCCACTCAATTGTTCACTTTAAAATGGCTCATTTTATGTTATGTGAATTTCGCTTCTTTTTTAAAGTCCTTTTAAAGAGAAAGTCACATTATGTCACCTTTAGTGGTTTTACATGAGGTTGAAGGGTCAGCTTGAGCCATATCAAGCAGAACCTTATGATCAAGCTTCATGGGATGATAAATCATGATCAATCAAAAGCCATTTACCTCATGAAAGACCACTGTCTCAGGGACCAGAGACAGCACTTTCTCCACCTATAAGCAGGGAGGTCAGAAGGTTGCTTGAAGGAGCAAGGGCTTAGCCCCAGGGATAATAGATTGAAGGATGGCTACTGACATCAGCCTTGGGTGGACTGATTCATCCTTCTCGTGATAGAGATGGTTTGGCCAATGGTCCATGATGCTCTAGATCTGATTGTTGAGGCTCCCTTAGGGATGGGCATTACTAATCCTTGCTTCAGCATCTTGCTTTTGTCTATGTTCTCCTGACTGACCAACTTTCTCTTTCCTCTGCACTACCCACTTGTTTAATATGACATATTATTTAGGCTTGTTAGTACCTTCTCTTATAAAGAGGAGCCCCTATCTCGTTCAGGTTATTATGCATGTGTCTAATCCCATTCATTATCTCCTTTAAGGTCTAAGTTGTCTGTGTGTGTATGTATGTGTGTGTGTGTGTGTGTGTGCGGGTGTGTGTATATGTGTTAATAGGCACCTCATTGTAGACTCCATGTAGCCACAATACTCTCAAAGTAACCCTGGTGGCTGGGTAATTCTCAGTTCAATGGTTCTCAATTAGGACTAGAGGTGAGGGTGTTGCGTGAGTAAAAAAGGCAGTGAATCCAAATCACCTCGGGAGCTTTTCTGAACTTTACATGGTTGACACCCTACCCCACTGCCAACTCTGACAGACCAGAGGGTTGGGGTGGGTGGAGAGGACAAGCGTGAGTATTTTGGATAAGCTCCACAGGCAATTCTGAAAATCTTTCTCCTCCTCCCCCGTCCTTGTGAGAATCCTCATAGACTTCAAGGAGCCACTGATTGTAGCTTGGAACTTGAGACGCATAGACCCTTGTATCAAAGGAACTATGCCTTTAATCTGTGAATCCAGAGCCCAGTTGCTTTTGAAGAGACAGGAAGATCCCACAAGACTTCCTTGGATACTTCTCCATCAGCCAGGTCTTTGCCACTATTTTTGTTTCAGAACCACCCACCTAGTTGAGGCTTCTTTCTCAGGAAAGACATTTAACCACCAGAGTTCTCACCCACCAGAGAGTGGGAAAGAAGAGGCCCGGTGGCAGTGGGAGTTGCAAGGCAAAAAGAATATCTGTCCCCTGATGACAGATTCCACCCCTCCTCCTTTTTTGCAACAAGAAGACTGACTAAAGGGTTTTAGAGAGTGAAGGAAAGTAAATAACTCCACGATCACTTTTGTGGTGGTAGAGGGCAAAGATGCAGGTTGAATTTCTTTGCAAATGATTGGATACCCCAACTCACTTGGAATCTGGGTTGGTGAGATAAGCAGAGTGTGATGCCAGCTTCAAAGTGTTCCAATTGCAGAAGGTGGTGCTTGTCAATAGAGGTGATGCTTTTCCATGGGAGATTTGGAATATATACAAGAGGAAAAGGAATCAGCATAACTGTTGGAATTCTAGCAGCATTGAGTTGGCTGTTTGATTTTTTGGGTCTGAACAACAGTAAGATATGAGTGGTTTTTGCAGTGGAATTTTAAGTCTATCGGCATATCAGTAAAAAAAAATGCTTTTAGCGCAATGTACCAGAGCATGTTCGGTGATAGTGAGAATTGGCTCTGCCCCAACCCTTCTCCCTCAGTTTCTCTCCCTACAACCAAAGGCCACACTAAGAGCCTCACCCTAACAGGTGGCCAAATCAACACAGCATGGGATGACTAAGTGCTTTAGAATTGCAGCTTCCAAAATGGAACTGATTCCTTGGACAGACACGGCCAGGTGTGGCAGCCTGCTCTCAAGCCAACCAAAAATCAGGAAAGAGTTGCTTTCTGCTGAGTTTGTAAACTGGCCAGATGTGGCCTACAGAAATCTTTTGTTTGGCCCACATGATATTTTTGAATTTTAATTCGAACAAACATTTGGAAATCTTGATTTCTGGCCTTTTTTATTTTTTTAATCAGAAGCTCTGGAAATACTGAACCTGCGTTTCTGCATGGCAAGGATTGACTGGAACTGAGAAGCATCATCTCCCTTTAGGCAGTTTGCCTTAGTCCCCACTAGTCATGCAGCTCGTGGATGTGCTGTTATACCCATTTGAGCTCAGACTTCCTTCAGTGTGCAGGCAGCAGTCAACACGTCCCAGAACGCTCAAAACTGATAGGAGAAGCATCAGTCCCCTATGTAGAAGATCCCAAAGGGAACCTCCAAGTGCAAACCCCCTCAAGCTGTGATGGGGGAAACACATGGGAAGTTCTGTGGAGATAAATTAGAAGCCCTCCTGGAAGAAACATATACCAGATGGCAAAGAATATAGTGGCTCCTCTGTAATAGTGCAGAAGAGCTTAGCATTAATCCCCGAGGAAACAGTTTATTTCTAGGCTCATTGGATATGCAGTAAATTCTCAACTGAAGTGAGTGTGTTGGGGCTGAGAAAGTGTCACTAGTATTGACACATGCCTTCTGATTGAGAACCTCTGTCCTAACCAGCCTCTAAGTCCTGTGTGATCATTTCCATGGGGACTGTAGTTCCTCTTTCAGAATTGTGCCTTGGCTCTGAATCCCCGAGGATTGTTTTATAACTAAAGGCAGAAGGGGGAAGCCTGAGGCTTATAAATGTTGCCAAGAGAAGTGCCTCCCAAATCTGTCTGTGCAGCAGACTCACTTAGAAATCTAAAAATTCAGATTCCTGGGCTCTATTCCACACCTACTGAATTAGAATATTTAGAAACAGGGTACACGTATTTGCATTCTTAACATGTCCACTAGCTGATTCTGATGCAGCCTAGCACCAACCGGAGGTTCTAAAACAAACTTTTGAGAGGCATTCACATGCAGATGTGGAAGATGCCCCTGAACCTCCCACATTCATCCTGGAACCAGCAACCTCGTGCCCCACACTCAGTCCCTATCGTGCCATCAGAGCCTTTTGCCTTATTGGAGTCCCTGAAGTCACAGATAGGTAGTATAGCCTGGTGTTAGGACTGATGTGAGTTTGAATCTTGCCTCTGCCATTTGCAAACTGAGTGGCCTTGAGTAAGTTACGACCCCTCCTCAAGCCTTAGCATCCACATCTGTGAAATGGGCATACTAATACTTCCTAGGGTTGCTGTAAGGACTTGTTGAGATAACATGTGTAAGGCATCTGACTGAGACTTGCTTACATGGTAGTTATGCAGCAAAGGCTGTTTCACTTCCCAGAAGTGAGATCAGCTGAGCACTCTTAGGAAGTCTTAATTAGGACTCTGCCTCCGGGCACTGTAAGACCAGAGTGCTGATGTCAGCCCAGGACTTAGGCGAAGAGATGAAAGACCCCAACTTAAGGAGCCCTGAAGACAACATGCAGCTTTTGACATTTTAGCTTTATATGTCAACATTTAAGAATCTGCTCTCTTTGTTAATGAATGTATAGTTCAATTCAGTTCCTTTAAAGAAAACAAAACTATTCCCTACGGCAACAGTTACTATTCTCCTCCTTCCATAGTCTGTGCCTGTCTCTGGGGGAGAAGAGAGAGAAGAAGTATTTAAGCTATATACTCTCAATATAAGACTAGAAGACCAAGTCCCCCAAAATGTGCCCTTAATCCCTTGATAATTTGTGAAAAGCTAAGCAGCTACACAAGCGTTTTCCTGAGACATGGAAAACAAAGCCAGAGAGAATAAAACTCTAAAAGACATTAATTTCAAACCAGCAGGGGCTCATTAAAAAGCTTTAAAAAGTTATACTGTTTGCAAAACATAAACTTTATGTCAGAATCAGCTTCAATAGAGAGCTGTACACTTCCTAAAAAGCTGAAGACAGTGATACAGGTTTAGAGAGTGTGTTTATCCAAGCAAGTTTTTAGAGATATAACCTAATCCGGTTTGTTTTGAAATCAGGTGTGTTTTCGGTATTACTAAATGCCAAACCTATAGACTCTAACTCCAGTGTTTGAAGCTGTGGCAAGAGCAAGAAAGGCAGGGAAATCCTGATCAGAACCACGGGCAGAGGCCAGGTTCCGGAATTAGAGTAAGGAAGTCCTGGGGAAGGAGCTGTCCATGTACTTGGTGCTGATACCCCCAGAGGGGAACCCACCGTGATGCTAAAGGCAGAAGGAGTGTATGAGACAATCTTGCAGTCAGTCCTAGGAGAGCCTTATTTAGTAAATTTAAGCACCTCAAATCGGGGTGGGGGTATTCCTGGATCAGGATGGAATACACCTGAATCAGGTAAGGCTGTCAAAGCCTGATGCCCTTGCTCTGCCCAGACATAGAAAATAACCTACAAACACCACCAAGAGCTTGGGGAAATCACATCCCAAGAATCTTGCAAAGGGGAAGGGGAAAGGAATGGACATTTATTGAACACATAACCGCCTCTGTTAGGTTTTTTGCTTCCATTACTCATTTCAATTTTATGAGACAAGTATTATTACTCTTATTTCAACTGCGGAAACTAAGACTCAGAAAGATTAAGTAAATTTATCTAATGTCACACAGCTAGTAAATGGTGTGTCCCCCTCCTTGAAATTCAGCCTCTGTATGTGAAATCTATCTAACTTCCAAGTTTGTATCCTTTTACCACATGAAATTTACTGAGGGCTGAAGCCAAGACCTGGGTGGAATCATGCCTGTTGGATGGAAAGGAGGGTGGCACTGGGAAATTAAACTCAGAAAGCAGGGATTCAGGCCAGGATCCGAAGGCACCATATTAACTCCATTGCCTCTTTTCTGTTTGATAAGAACATTTGGTGAAAATAATGTTCACCTTCTTCCTCAACCAGAAACCCATCACTTCTATTTACTAACAAGATGTTTATCAGTAAGAACAACTCTGCCAATAAATGGAGGTGATCTCAATTATGATATCCTTCTCCCTATAGAGAGCCCTAGGACATTCAATATGTCCCAAATGAACTAATTGCTCACCTCACCCTATTTTTCCTCTTATCTTCTCTGTCTCAGCTGTTTCACTGAACTAAGCTGCAAATCTGAGACCCATATTTACATCTTTCTCACACTTGTTCTCCTAACTTGGCCAAAGTCTGCTGGTTGATGCTACCTTCATATATCTTTGCAGCTCTTCCATTTATCATTTCTATTGCCACTGCCCTGGTTCATGTCATCATCATTTCCAGCCTAAACTATTGCAGTAGCTTCCAAACTGGTTTCCTCGCTTCCAATTTTGTCACCCACCAATCTATCAAAGTAGTCTGAAATGCAAACCTGACTATGTTATTCCCCTATATTTAACGCAGTGAGCATAGTGCTTAAGAGTGAGAACTTAGGAGCCAGGGAACTTGGGTTTGAACCCTACTTCTGTCATTTCCTATGTATCCCTGTACAAGTTACTTAACTCTCCTCTACCTTAGTCTCAATATCTGTAAAATGGGGGTGATAATAATGGCGCCTACCTCAAAAAGTTGTTGTTGAGGATTAAATAAAATAATACCAGCCATTTCCTCATTTATCTGGTCCCCTTTACAGCAAAACTCCTTGAAAGAATTGTCTATACTCAACGGTCTCCAATTTCTTTCTTTCCTTTATCTTTGTATTTTTTAGAAAACTTTTTGTCATAGAGAATTTCAAATATACACAGAACAGAAAATGGTTTAATATATTCCCATGTGTGCATCACCCAATTTTCAATAATTATCAATTTGTGACAAATTTTGTTTTATCTCCCACCCCTTCTCCTTGATTATTTTGCAGCAAATCCTAGACGTAGCATTTTATCTATAGATATTCCAGTCTGTACCTCTAAAAGATAGGAACTCTTTGCCAAAGTCTCAATACTATATCACATCCCAAAACCATCAGTCATTCTTTAATATAATCAAATATCCAACCAGTGTTCAAATCTTCAATTATTTCAAATGCCATGCCTTCCCCCCCCCCCAGTTTGTTTGAATTAAGATCTAAGGATCATTTGTTGTAATGTGTTGATTTACCTTTAAATCTCCTTTCATCTAGAATTTTCCATTTCCATCTCTTTTTTTCATTTTTGCAATGTTTTTGTTGAAGAAACCAGCCATTTTTCCTGTAGAGTTTCCCACAGACTGGATTTTTCTGATTGCCTCCCTGTGGTGTTGCTAAATGTGTTCCTCTCTCCCTGTTGTTTTTTTAAATTGATAGTTTGATCTAGAGGCTTAATCAAATTCAGGATTCTTTTTATTCATGAGTACATGTCTTTTCATAATACCAATAGTGAGCATTGTTTAGATTCAATCATTCATCAGGGGCTGCACAATGATGATATTCTATGATTCCTGCCTTATTTGCTAGCTGAATACTTCTATAAGAAGGAACTTCTCCTCACCAACTATTTGGTTATCCTGAGGGAAAAGAGGATAAATTTTTTATTTTTCCCTTTTATTTACTAATTTCAAAAAAATGAGTTGGTTTACTCCCATTTTCTTCTAAACCCACTCTAATCAGGATTTCACACAAACACACCCCTCCTACACACACACTACACCATTGACTCTACTCTTGTTGAGGTCGCCAATGAACTGTATGTTGCTAAACTCAAAGGTCAGTTCTCGTTCCTCATATTGATCCACCAGCAGCATTTAACATTGAGGATCAACCTCTCCTTCTGGAAACACTTTCTTCACTTGGCTTTGAGAATGCCACACTCTCCTGATTTTCTTCTTGTCTCACTGGCCACCCCTTTTCTATCTCCTTTGCTGGTTCATTCTCATTTCCCTAAACTCTTACATTGGAGTTCCTTAGAGCTGTCTTTGAACCTTGTCTCTCTATATCTACTCAACTCCTTGGAGATCTCATCCAGTCTCATTATTTTAAAATATCATTAATGTGCTAACTACTTCCATATTTATATCTCCAGTCCATCCATCATCTTCAAACTCCAGACTCACATACAACTGTCTACTTGATATCTTTACTTAGAAGTCTACTAGGCATCTCCAACTTAACCGATGTGAAATCTAACTCTTAATTTTCTCCTAAAACCAGCTTCATTCACATTTCTCCCCATCTTAATTAATGGCAACATCTTTCCAATTGCTCAGGCCAAAATTCTTAGAGCAATTTTTGAATCCTCATTTTCTCTCATATTCCATACCTAATTTGTGAGGAAATGTGTTGATTCTCCTTTCAAAATATATCTAGGATCAGATCACTTCTCATGCCCTCCACTGCTACCATGCTGGTCCAGGACACCATCTCACACCTGGATCATTGCAATAGTCTCAAGTTCATGCTGCCTTTCCTGTCTTTATCCTCCACTTTCACTTGCATAGCTACCACTCAAAATTTGAGACTCAATTCAGTCATCCCTTCTTCACATAGCAGCCAGAGTGATCCTTTTGAAAACATGTCAGATCATTTCACTTCTCTCTTCAGAACCCTCCAAAGGTTCCCATCATACTCAAAGCCAAAGCCAAAGTTTTTACGATGGCTTACCAGGCCATACATGATCCACACTCCTTGCTTCTTCTCTGACCTTGTCTACCAGCCTCCCCTCACTTTCTCCATTCTAAACACACTGGCCTCCTTGAACAAGCCAAGAACATTCTTGCTTCAAGGCCTTTGTATTTGCCGTTTCGTCTGCTTGGGACAGTCTTCCCTTCCTACGCTCTTGCCCCACTCTCTTACTTCTTTCAAATCTTCATTCAAAAGTCACCTTCTTAATGAGCCTATTCCTGACCTCCCTTTTAAAAACTGCACCTTCCCTACCATCATTATGCCCTCTTCCTGTACCATTGTACTTATCACCATCAAACATACCATCTATTTGCCTCATATGTTTTTTGGCTTGCTACTCCCACTTGAATGTAAGCTGCAAGATGGTGGGATTTTTATCTGTTTTGTTTTGTTCACTGCTATATCCTACAGTCAAGAACAGAATCTAACATATGGTAAACTCCAGGGATGGCTACATGGGTGTGCAATCAGTGTGGCTGCCTAAGGCCCACTCTCAGAAGGGGGGCCCTGCACTTGGAGTTTAATGCTCTGTGGTCACCTTCTTGAAATTCTTAATAATTTTATTTTTGAACCTGTGTTCTATAAGTGAAGTTTGATGGGATGATGGAGCATGCTCCAGGGGTTTGGAGCCCCAGCTCACATGTGATCCTGTACCTGCCACTCCACACCTCTTAGGGATGGGTTCTCATCTACCTACTCCTCCACCCCTACTCAGCAACCACTGCCACTCTATGCCCCAGAGAGGAGCCTTCAGCATGGGCACTTGGAAGGTCAGAGTCAGGTACGTGTGTGCCCATCATACAAGTCACAGGACGGGGCACTGGGCACCTGTGATGGTCTGTACTTGCCCTGCCAGTGTCTCTGTGCTCCAGGAATGCAACATTAAAAAGCAAATAAAAAAATACCATGACTGGTGGAGAGAGAGACTGCAGAAGAAAATAAAAAGCTTCTTCTTGCTTTTGAACAAGGGCCCCCACATATTCACACTGTACTGAGCCCCACACACCATGTCACCAGCCTTGTAGTGCTCAATAAATATTTGTGGAATGAATGAACGAATGAATAATATATGTAATGCTCTTAGAAATATCTGGCATGTGGGAAGTATTCAACAGAAGTTAGCTATTATCAGCTATTGCCTTATTAAGTAGCCACTTCTTGCTTCAAGTTTAACACTCAAGTTACATCCAGCTATAGTTTTCTCCCCACTTCATGATGTTTCTGGCCCATATGTCTTTGCTTATTGTTTTCTCTGCTAGGAATTCTTTTCTCTTTTCCTCTCCTTCACTTTCACTTGCATGGCCACCACTCAACTCAGTTGTCCCTTCCTCCAGGAAGTCCTCTCTGGTTTTCCTGGGTCAGACCCTCCCCTCTGTGATCCCCCTCTCCATTCTCTTCCTCTCTCAAGGCAAGTCTACGGCTGAGCTCCATCCAAAGGCCCAGAACTTCGTTTGGCGGGGTTTGGAATGTGGCTATGCCACCAACCAGTGTAGGTACCTATTTTTCCAGGAGTGAGACCTCCCCCTGGCTCCCGAGTTGAGTAGTTGCTCTTCCTCTGCCTCATCCCTTATCTGGAGCCAGGTTGACTGCTCTACCTTAGTCCCCAGGGTCCCAATAGGACAGGGACTTGCCTGAATCACATTCTACTATTAGGACACTCATCTTTGTTGCAAAAACGGACATTTCGTCTGGAACCATGATGCACTTCTGTTTAGCATTGCATTTTCTTGCGTCTAGCCTTGTGCATTTTATTTTTATGGGTGCTTTTTAACATCTCTGAGCCTCAGGGTCTTCATCTGTGAAATGGGGGTAAAAGGGTCTACCTGGCAGTGTTGTTGAGAAGTTCAAATAAAGAATGCCAGCCCATAGTGGGAGCTTGGAAGACGTCTGCTCCCCCTTCTCCCAGGTGTATTATTAGCCACTAGCATGAGCCCTTCCCATTGGCAGACACTTTCGGGTTTCCATGCTGCTGTGAACACTCTTTATGCTGCCCTACCTCCAGCCTGTATATCACGCTGGTCCTGCCTCAGTGTTAGTGACTATCTCCCCAGTTGGTCCTCCTGGCCTCGGGAAAAAAAAAATCATTGTTTTGATTCAAGTGTGATAAACAGTGATTGACAGGCCTGAAAAAGATGCTGTTGAATAATAACAAAAAAAGCCTGTAATTATTCCCCTTAACCTGTCTGTTATCCCATCTGTTTAATTCATTCTTTGACAACTGCCTTTCCGCTGCCTGCTTTAACTGTTTAGGAATAAATTATTTTGAAGAAATGTGTTTTCAAATAAATTCGTTAAAGTTAAAATGTTGACATTTGGAACTCTCTATATTCTGAATCTGAGCTCCCCTGGCCTCCACCAAGAGACTGGGAATCACTCTTGCTGGGGAACCATCAGTGATGGCAGCTCCAGAGGCATCCAGGTCTAAGAGAGAGAGATCAACTTCTGGTCCTTGATCCTTCACAATTAGCCGGGCAACTTTTGGGCAATCTCTTATCCTCTCGAGACAGCTTTTTCATCTGTAAAATGGGAACACCCTACATACTTCTTGGAATAATGGATGTAAAAGCGCTTTGGAAATGCAAAGGATTATTATTATTATTCTTACATGGTGCTCAAAATACCATCAATTCAGTGAAAGGAAAAGAATGACTGACTTCAGGCTGGTTGCCCCAGTGCCTGCTCTTAGAACTCAATCTCTGACCTTGGCCTCTCAGGCAGGGTCCTCTGCATGAGTCCTCACATCTCTGTAGTGAAGAGAGACAGCAAGCCCTTCAGGACTCTCCTGGGGGTGTGGCTGGGACAGGGGTAGAGGTGGAGGATGGGAGAAAGATGAAGGCTTTTAGGAGGAGGGAGAAGGTGGAAGAACACCGAATTTTACTGGGGGAGTTCAGAGCCATGGGTTTTGTGGCCCTTATCTTGATTATTATTACTCTGCCACATCACTTGATCATCTGCCCTGCTGTTGCTGGGCCCTGGGGATCCACAAGTTACCCTGACGGTCATTGTCAGGAACTTGGGCATGGTTCAATCCATGGAGTGGGCTCTCTTGGTAAGGAATCTATTGTGGTCTGCATGAAGCCCCCAGTGGGTGATGTTAAGGGGAGGAGCCTGAACGAGGAGCTGAAGTCCCTACCTAACCATAAAGACACTTCTTGGAGTGAGGCTGATGGCTGAGCATCACTCCTTTAGAAAGGATCTAAGCATTAGACTAATAATATTAATAATGAGCATTTTGAGCACTACTATACGTCAGTCAGATGCCAACCAGGGGGACTTCCTGCCCCTCAAGATATGAATAAAACTGGCTGCTCCCCACCAAACCAGCTCTGCAACCTGTAGAAGTCTTAACTCCTCCAGCAGATTTCTGTGACTGGAGATGTGTGTTCCCACGGCCAAATCTACCTTCAGGCTCCCCTGTCCTCCAGTGTGGCCTTCTTTTGCATCAGACCATTCCAGACATGAGATCCAGGGCACTTCTTCCATTTCCACAGCTGTAACTTCTCACATCAGCATTCACACAGTTATAGCGTGGGGTGGAGAGAGACTCGGAGGGAGGAGGCCACACACAGTGCAGCTGGAGTTGTTCTCTCTCTTTTCTTCTCTCCTCTTTCCTTCTTTCCCTCTCCTCCCCTGCCCCAATTCCCCTTTCTCTTCCTCCCATCCTGATCCTGGCTTGCTTTGAAACTGACATAACTTTCCCCTCTCTATTTATGAAAAGTAATTTCTAAATGCCATGTGGTATCCTAGACTGGATCCTGGAACAGAAAAAGGACATTAGTGAAAAATGGGTGAAATCTGAATAAACTCTATAGTTTAGCTAATAGTACTGTACCATATTATTTTTTCAGGTTTGACAAATGTATCTTGTAAGATGTTGACATTGGGGCAAACTGGGTAAAGGTGTACAAGAATTCTCTGGATTATTTTTTTAAATAAATAAAAAGTCTATTTTTTAAAAAAAGTACTTCCCTTCTTCTTGCTGATGTCTCAGCACCGCCTCTGATGGGCCCATCTTCTACCTTAAGCTCTTTGTCAGGGGAGTTTCCCAGCCAACACAGTTCTCTCCCTAGTAGAATTTCTAGTGCCAGCTAAGATAATACAGTTTTCTCTGTCTTCCACCAAGAGTACATTATCTTACTTAATCTGTACAATAACCCATGCGACGTGTTGTTACTCAATGTCCAGATTTGGAAATTGAGGCTTATGGTAGTTAAGTATTGTGGCACAGTAAGCAGCAGAGACAGAATTCAAATTCAGATTTTTATTCCAAAACTCATGCTCTTAACCACTGTGTTGGCCTTCCTTTCTTTTCTTTTGAGAGAGGTTATACTCTTAGATCACCCTTTAACCTCATTATTTCACAAGTCAAGTTACCCTGGCAATCATATCGTAAGTTAATTATTTATCCCATCCAACCATTGATTAATTCAACAGACACTCATTGAACATACCATCCTGTGTGCTGGCTGCGTTCTAGGTACTAGGGTTCCAGAAACAAGTAAGACATGACTCCTGCCTTCAAGAGGCTTTAGCCTGATTCAGGAGACAGGAAAATAATTTCAAAACAATTAGATAAGCCTGGCTTTTAAAAGGTGGAAATAAGGGGCAATGGGGAGCTATGAAGAAAGGGTTCGCCTACACCTTGGGCTGCAGGAAAGGCTTTATGGAGGAAGAAAGCCTTGATTTGAATCTTAAAGGATGAGTAAGCATTTTCCAGGAAGAGTCAGAAGTAGGGCTAGGGTACTGCAGGCCAAGGAAACCACAGGAGCAACGGCATGGAGGTGTGAAAGAACACCCAGGAAGCGTCAGCCCTGTGGCCTGCTGGGAGCACAGGGTGTCTGTGGGAGGGTCACGGGAGGTGAAGTCAGAGATGCACAGGGCCCAGATCATGGCTGGGGGCATGCTTAAGAGATTCAACTTTGTCCTCTAGGTGATCATGGAGGTGCAAGGATGACTTTTTTTTTTTTTTTTTTTTGAGGAATATTGGTCCTAAACTAACATCCATGCCCATCTTCCTCCACTTTATATGTGGGACGCCTGCCACAGCATGGCTTGACAAGCGGTGTGTTGGTCCACACCCAGCATCCAAACCAGCGAACTCCGGGTCACTGAGGCAGAACATGCGAACTTAACCGCTGTGCCACCGGGCTGGCCCCAACGATGACTCTTAAGGAAGGGAGTGACGTGCTTGGATTTGTGGGTCTGGCTGATGTGAGAGGAAGGATTAAAAGAGGAAGCCCTCCTAAATTTGTCACTAGTTTGCCTACTGACAAGCATTGCCTCATGGGTGCTGGATGTAGGTAAGCCTGGAGTTGCTTGTGGTCATCGAGAAGGCCAACAGTAGTAACAAAGAATGAAGTCAATACAGACAGGGAAGCAGAGCTGAGAGATGGAGAGAGTGACAACGTCCCTCAGAGACATCATTTGAGCCCCTGAATCCAGATGTGCCTAAAGCTGTCTCTAACCCCACCCCACCCCACCCAATCCTTCTGAGTTATATGAGCCAACAAATCTCCTTCTTGACTTAAGCAAGTTTGAGTTGAGTTTCTGTTCAAGTTATTGAAACTCTCTGTGTCTCAGTTTCCTCCTCTGTAAAATGGGTGTAATAATATTATCTAACTCATAGGACTATAGTAAGAATTAAATGAAGTTTTATAGATATAGGTATAGATATATACACACAATACTTAGTACTATGTCTGGCACATAGAGAGCACTCAATAAAGGTTAGTTATTATTATAATAATTATCATCATTATCGTTAAACTCCTGGGCTTAAACCCAAAACTGCCAATCTGAGCCTACACTCCCCGTTGCTAGCAGAAGGACAGCTGTACTTTCCATCAGCTTATTCTCCAAAAGCTCAGGATTTGGCAGTTGCTGGCAGAGCATTTTAATGTGGCTCAATGTTTTCACTTCTGTCATTTTGTTGTACCTGCCCCCTAAGGCAGCTGAAGCAGAGAAATCCCCAAGAAAAAGAAATAAATAAAATAGGAAGCTGAGGAAGCCTCTTCATTATTCTCTAAGTTCAAGCTGTTTTTCAGGGTATCTTTCGTTAAGCAGGTGAAGACTTGGAACCCAGTGGATCAAAGCACAGGTTGTGACCCCTGGAGGTGACAGATTGGGTGGGTTGGGGCTAGCAGGGGTTAGGGACAATATGGGGAGGCTTGGCAGACAGCAGCCAGGGCAACAACGCATTCTGGAAGCCATAGTTTTCAAATTCATGTAATGGCATGAAGATCACCCATCAATTAGAGCCACAGATATTCAGAAGCCAGCTTAGAAAACTTAAAAGATTATTTTTAACTACACATCCCAGACAGCCGGGCTGGCTCCTCTGGCAGCTCTGTCAATCTCAGAAAATCTCAGTTAGAGTCATGGAAAGTGACAGCAAGGGAAATGGTGGTCCAGAACATCACTCCTCTTGGGTGTGCAACAATTGAAGAAAAACCTTTAGACTAGGCAGACCCACCCACCGACCACACCAACATGGCAAATGAGAAGCCCCTTTCTGTTATCAGTGTTCATCCGGGCCTTCCACCTGCTCCTGCAGAATCAGAATCTTTCAAGTTCCTGACTCGTTGGTTTTGTCTCTTGCCTTTGGCCCTGCTCTTTCACTGGAATTTAAAGATGAACTTCAGCATCTCTACTTTGACCTTTAGTGGTCTCAAGGGCAGCCTGCATCTTCAGTCAGTCTGCTTTAGATAACACCCTACCTGGCTGGAACCTCAACATGTACAGATCCTTCCTGACTCTTTTCCTATCGTCCCACCCAGGGGGCACTGGACAGCTTTCCTACTCTTCTTCCTTCCTTCCTTCAGAGAGTCTGATTCAATAAGGCTGGAGTGAAGATCTAGGATCTAAATTTTAATGAGTACCTTAGGTGATCTGGCGCACCTGGTCTATGGATCATGCATTCAGACACACTGCTTCACAGCTTCCATGAACAAGGTTCTGGAGTCAGATAGTTTTGACACTGAGTCACGCCCTTGCTTTTTACTAGCTATGTGATCTTGGGCAAGTTACTTCCTCTCTAAGCCTCAGTTTCTGCTTCTTTCAAATTTGTGAGGTGTCTGACCCAGCATTTAGAAGGGGTTAAGCAAATGACAAGTGTCAACTATTATTCTATACTGTTGGTAGGGGACTCCAAAAGTCAAGTTCAAGAGATGAGAAAAGCTATTGTCTAGGGAAAAAAATTTAAGCTTCAAGAAGAAAGGAGTAGGGGCCGGCCCCGTGGCTTAGTGGTTGAGTTTGCGTGTTCCGCTTTGACGGCCCAGGGTCTTGCCAGTTCGAATCCTGGGCGCTGACATGGCACCGCTCATCAGGCCATGCTGAGGCAGCATCCCACGTGCCACAACTAGAAGGACCCACAACTAAAAATACACAACTATGTACCGGGGGGCTATGGGGAGAAAAAGGAAAAATAAAATTAAAAAAAATAAAAGAAGAGAGGAATAAAGTTAGCATGCATGCCTTTTTGGAGGCTGGTGGCGGTAAAGAATTAATCCCACTAATTCTGTTCAGTACACCTCCAAAATGGCCCCTGGTGATCCCCATCTCCTAGTATTCATGCCCTTTGTTTAATCTTCTCTCCTTGAGTGACTAGTGACACACTTCTAGCAAATAGAATACAGCAGAAGTGATGGAATGGCACTCCTGAGATTAGGTTGCAAAAACACTGTGGCTTGCATCTTGGGTGTGCTCTCTCTCTCTCAGATCACTCGTGCTGGGGGAAGTACGATGCCATGTGAGTAGCTATGGAGAGGCCCATGTGGCATGACGAGGAACTAAGGTCCTTAGTCCAACATCTTGTGAGGAACTGAAGCCTGCCAACAGCAATGTGAACGAACTTGGAATTGGATCCTTCAGCTGTAGCCAAGCCTTCAGATGAGACCACATCCTTGACCAAAACCTCACAAGAGAACTTAAACCAGAAGCATCCAGCTAAGCCTCATCCAGATTCCTGACTCATAGAAACTATGAGATAATAAATGTTTTTGTTTTAAACCACTAAACTTTGGGGTAATTTGTTATACAGAGAGAGAATACAGCATCTCTGCTACCTGGGCTTTTAATTTAGCTCTCTTCTGCCTTGGGGCTTCTCCAAGGGCCCATTCAGCCTGGTGATAATTAGAACTGGGAGACTGGAGTGTGTTGAGGGCACTGGAGTTGCAGGAGAGTGTGGGGAATAGCAGAAAGTAATTTCATGATGATCTCATCCTATGGAGAATGGCTGTGGATGAACACAGAGGCTGGAGAATAAAGCCTCTCTATGGTGCAAGTCCACCTGAGTTAGACAAGGCCTTAGTGCCAAGTTTGGGCTGAAAGTGTTAAGGGATGTGGACATCCCCCTGGCAAAGTTGGAGTTCCCAGTGGGTCACAAGAGACAGGATGAAAAGTGAGATGGAATTGGGGAAGCAGTACAGAGATTGGAAGCACCGTCATTAGTGTCCAAAGGACGAGGCTCAGCTACTTACTAGCTGTATGACCTTGAATAAGTTGTTTAACCTCTCCGAAGCAAACATTTAAAACAGAGATTATAATAATATCCACTTTGAAAGGCATTTTGAAGATTAAATGGGATAATGCAGGTAAAGCTTTTAGCAGAATGCAGGTGAATAGTTGATATTGCTATTATTACTGGAAGGGGCCCAATTTGGAGGTCCTACCTAGATTGTTTCTGCTGGCATCTGGGCAGGTGGTAGGAACCAGCAGGGCCTTCCAAAGCAGCGTTGTGGAGGGCAATTTGGTGAGCCTCTTCCTCAAAAACAAATGCATGAATAAAAGGCCAATGGAGATACCAGAGACCACCCTAAAAGGGGATCGGAACATCAGAAAATTCATATGAGAAAGCCCTGTACACTGGTGAACATGGGATAAGCCTTCAGCTGTAGCTCAATCCTCATTTGACATAAAGAAACTCTTACAGACAGCTTATTCTAAGAAGTCAATGAACAAAAATGGGCAAAGGTTCTCATCTAAAAGTCATGACTCATGGTTCTCCAGAGAATTCATACAGGAGCAAAACCCAGGAGGGTGAATGCACACCTCTTTGATGTCAGCAATTTTACACTGAGGAGAAAGCATCAGTCTAACGAGTTAGAAAACCAGATAATATTAGAAGAGAAGTGATGCTTCAGAAATGATACCAAAGTATTTGTAGAAACAATTACAGAAAATCCGTAATTATAAAGGATAAATATGATTGATCATGGTTGGGTATAAAGATTTAAAAGGATGAATAAATTGATTAATAAGAATATATATGATCACTTCTCAACGTTTGCAAGGGTTCTTCCTGAGTCTGGTACATTTAGAAAATTATATACGTGTTGAAGTTGCATATGTGAATTTATTATAATTCTGAAGGTGAAATACTGCATACAAGGCCCTACAGAGTGCATGACATGATAAGGCTGCCCGTGTATGATCTGGCCCTAAAGTTTTTGAAACAGTAGGTAGAAGCAGAAAAAGTGCTCATTTATAATTTACAGACCATCATTTTTCTGTATCTAGATTTAGAAACCTTAATTCACCTTTGGGGAAGACTGCTGCTTTAAGAAAATCTCCGAACAGCCTTTTAATTATCCAGATGTAAAACATTGTACTTACTCATTGTTCTTGAAGGAAATGATGACATCATCGTTAAACTGACTGTAGATATTGATAACATAAATTACAACTCTATAAAGCTGCCACTTACTGGACACTTACCATGAGGGCCTAAGAACCACTTGGGATGCTCATTAAACATACAGATTCTGAGCCACTCTTTGGAGATCTGATTCACTAGGCATGAGGAAAAGCCCTGAAACCCACAGGCAGGCTGACCTTTTCTCAAATGATGCTGTGGTTTCAGGCTTTTCCTTCATTATCCTACAGCCCCGATCCTGAGGATCCTGAATTGCAGAAAAGGCAACCAGCCCAACGTCACACAGCTAGTAAGAGGGAGAGTAGGGAGCAGGACCCAGGTCTGTCTGATTCTCACTCTACCCTAGCACGAAAACCTCTGCAGAGTTGGGGTATGGAGCGTTCTACTGGATTGAAAGTGCAGGCAGCATGGTGCTTCTAGAGAGACCAAGCCTGTCGACTGCCCTGGGGAGGCCATAGGCATCTGTCTTAGGAAGACCAGAGCATAAGTTGTCCCAGTCTGTGAGTACCTAGGCACAAGCCTGACCCTTGGAAGACGAGCCATTCATGCTGGTGTCCTTGTCATCCCACTGTAGGCACCAGAAACTACCAACTGGGCTGATTATTATTGCTGTTATTATTACAAAGATGCTGCCACCCCAGACCAGCAAAGAAAATTCATATTCTCCAGCTTCCTTCTCCTTCTACCAAGAAGAGAGTAAATGTAAAGTGTTGGATGACTTGGTTTCTAGTTCTTTCTCTGGTTGATGACTTGCTACAGTCTCAGTGACTTGTTTTGACCTCAGCTTCCTCCCATTTTCTTACGCGATCAGCAGCAATTTTCCTTGTACCAACATGACAAACTTTTTGACATGTTTTTTATTTCCATATTCCCAGAAGCTAGCAGGGTATCTGACACATAGTAGGCAACTGGTGAAAGTTTGTTGACTGCATGAATGAATGAACCAATGACCATTCAGATGTGGAGGAAACTCCTAGGTACCTACAGCTCTGCTCCTTAGGCATCCCCGTCTCTGGTCTTAAAAAGAGTCCCTTACTCTGCACCTGATGTCATCAGGCAGGACAAAAGAGGCAACTTTGGCACAGATATCTCCTGCTTAAGGGAAGCCCATTGTGTGAAAACTTACAGTTATGGGAATAATAAATTATGATGATGGTGGTTCTTTTAAACAGACATCTGTGAGGAAAGATTAGCAAGACCTCACTATAAAGGCCTTACACTTGTGCCCAGGGCCTGGGAAAGGCTGTCAAGAATACAAACAAGGAAGGGCTGTCACAAAAGACAGAAAATTCTTTCCTATAGTCATTATTATGCTTAAAAAAAATGAAGTAACGTTTTGGTGTGTTCCTTCCAGTTGTCTTTATTTGCATGTTTCTTTTTTTGTTGAGATTGTAATGCATATATATTTTCGAATCTTGCTATTTTTTTATTCCACAAAACCTAACATTTCCTTATGTCGTTATAAACTCTTCATAAATATCCGTTTTAGTGGTTGACTAATACTCCATTTTCTGGATGTACCATAATTTATTTAACCATTCCCTTATTGTTGATCATTTAGTTTCCAATTTTTTCCCTATCATGACCAAGTAATTCTGCAAAGAAGATCTTTGTACATTAAACTTATTCCATATTTAAGATTATTTCCTAAAGATAGCTGATCAGGAGTTGAATGCTGGATACCAGAGAGGTATACTCTTGTGATTCTTGAGGATATGTCATCGCTAATTTGGGAGATATTCTCATTGTTCTTGAGAATCTAGGCTCCTGATTAAGGCAGGCTGAGTGCAAACTCTTGCTCTGGCTTTTACCTGTGTGCACATGGGCACCTTGGTTGACCTTTCTGAGTCTCAGGTCTTCAGCTCTCAGGGGTGTTTGCCTCTCCTTACAGAGCTGTGGTGAAGATGAACATGTAACATACGCAAAGCTCGGTGCTTGGCATAGAGTGTGCTCTACGTAACTTTGTCTGTCTTGATTACCAACAAGGATGGACCTTTCCACTTGGGCTTACTGTCTGTTTATACTTCTGTGTGTGTTTGTGTATGAATTAAGACGTATTATTTTAGAGTGAAAAAAACTAAACCAAAGGGGACTCTAAAAGGGAATATTTATCAGGCAACTTACTGGACAAACCACTTTTTCTCAAGTTGCATCTAACCCCAAAGATAGAGAGCAGGTACTTGTGCCCTGTAGTTTCTGTACAGCATCTCTCATTTTTGCTAGTTCCAAGACCTATCATTTCCTGTCATTTTCATCATTAAATGTTTCCTTTAAAACTAACTACATTCTTAAGTATGATTTTTATTGTGTCGAGGGATCCCATGGGAATATAGTACCAATTGTGGAACAAATTCAGAGGGAAAACTGGGTTTGATTTCCGGAAATCTGTAGTACCGTCAACCTCTCGGGGAGCACATTTCTCTGTGAATCCAGAGCTCCCAGGGCAAGAAGCTGAGCAGGGCAGGCTGGGGCAGCTTTAGCCCTATAGGAGCACAGAGCAGCCGCTGTGGCTTCCCCTCGCACTGACAGCATCTATAAATCCATTTCCTGTCTTGTAATTATGTCTCATGCAGTAATTAGCCCCTTCATATCAATGAAGCCAAATTTCCATGTGTAATGGAGTGAAGCCTGAGTGTACGAGACGAATTGAAATGCGGCTTTGGCAGGAGGGGGCCTCAGAGAGCTCCTTGGGGGCAGGGAGGACAGTCCTCCCATTTGCAGAGTCCTGCTGTGTGCCAGGCAGTCTGCACCCCTGTTTCTTATAACCCTCACTCTGAGCATCCTCTCCAGCACCTTCACCTTTGCTTTCATTGTCAGAGTGCAGCTCCTGCACACTCCCTCAGGTGGAAGATTGAACTCATCAGCGGCACCTTGGTGACCATACGACCCACACCAAAGGCTCCAAGGGTGCTGAAGAAGGAGGGGGCCGCAGGAGCCAGCCAAGGTGAGCTCTCTGGAGGCCTCATTCTCTCCCAGAATTTCGCCTGGACCAGAGAGCCTTCACAGCCCAGAGGCAGGCAGGCATGCATGGAGCCAGCATCAGGGTGGGACTGAGGCCCTGGCAGGCACTTAGGGTCCCAGGAGCCCAGAGCCTGCACAGGGACCCCGCTGTTTGGGTGAATATTTGGGGCATCCCTGCAGCCCTTGGGAAAACCAGGCAGGGAAGCGTGGGCAGACACAGAGCTGGGAACTGGGCAGGAGGAGTGGGTGGGTGCCAGCTCATGGCCTTGAGGAGGGAACGCGGTCTTAGTAACCAGAAGACCACGTGTTCCTTTATCTCACCCTCCTCCACCCTCCTCCTCTCCTTTCTTTCTCCTCTCACTCCTTCTCAGGTGTCTCCTTCCCATGATCAGGCTGTGTTTGGGAAGAATCCATAATTCTTTAGCCTGGGAGAAAATTTTACGAGATGGGGAGGGCGGGCACAAATTGTCAGGAAGGCTAAGAAAAGGGTAGCAAAGACATTGGATTAGTCCTGAATCCTTGAGCAAGCTACTCAGATACTGCTAAGTCCCTTAGATTCCTAAAATTGGGATAATAGTTGCTGTCTTGCACATCTCACTAGACTGGGGAGTACATGGGATATGTCCCACTTTGACTAAAGTATGTGCTGGGTTTTCAGTGACATGTCTGTTGAAACATGTATCAATGCATGTTTATATGTCTGTGTGTGCACATCCCCAACGTCACACGTGCAATCAACTGAATGAATAATAACTAGTTACGACTTAGTAACCACTTGCTCTATGCCGGACTCTGTCGAGGTTCTGCATCTATTCTTTTATTTAATCCTCAAAACCCTATGAGTTTGGTATTATTAGCCCCATTTTGCAGACAAGAAAACTGAGACTCCAGGTTAAGGCAATCTCGCAAGGTCATGAACCTAGTAAGTGTTAGAGCTGGAACTTGAAATAGGCCTGAATTCTGAGTCTAGTCTCAAACGTTGTGCTATTTCTAAGAATCTGGGCTTTTCACAGCCTGACGTTTCTGGACGCAGAGGGAGGATATTTCCCAATCCCCTTCCCCTGGGCTGACTCCCACCTTCCAGTCCCATTGTGGCTCTGGTTCAAAGTGATCTGATCTGATGCTTGAAATGAGAACAGCTTTGGGAGTGTGCTGGGACTTTCATCTCCGCAGAGACTTAAGATGTTTCTCCAGCCCCCTCCCCAACACCCAGGGGACAAAGAGCCTTAGCCAAGGCTTCAGGCTCAGGAGAGTGGTGCTGGGGACTCTGACTGGGTGATGGCCCTTCCACACTGGAAGGTGGCTGCCTGAGGATGAGATGCCTCTCTCTCTCCATACTGCGTTGAAAAAGCATTGTACCCCTTTGACTTCTCCTTTACCTGCCTCTTCCTTTCCAACCTGGTGCCCTCTTTTTCTCATTATACAGAATTCTGGAAGGGTTCCCTGTAAATCCAGCTTCTGTGCCAGGTAGGAGACCCCTTCTCCATCTTTGCCAGTTCAAAAAGTGAGCTGGTAACGGATGTTGGGTTCTAGGGCCCCAGGTTCAAATCTTGGCTCTGCCACTTTGCTGTGTAATTTGACCTCTCAGGGTCTTCATTTCCTCCTCTTTTTTTTTTTTTTTTAAAGAAGGGGCTAATAACACCTATTTTAAGGCTGGTACTAAATTAATTAATACACACAAAGGACTTGGCACAGTACTGAGTATGTATTAGCTGCCCAGTTTTTACCCCATGTTAGGTATTTCACAAAGTGCTTTACACACATGATTCTCATTTAGATCACACATCGACTCTATGCGGTAGATGTCATTATTATCCCCATTTTAAGAATGAGGAAACCAAGGCTTATGGAAGTTAGGGTCACACAGCAAGTAAGTGAGAGAGCTAGAATTCAAACAGGACTGCCTGACTTTAGAGCTCATGCTCCTGATGGACCTTAAGTCACTGCACTCCTCAAAGACGTCCTCGTAAAGAAAGCCCCGGATGTCTTCCTCATCCCTTTCTGGGGTTTTTAAAGGGAAACCCCTGCTTTCTGAAGATGGATGCAGCTGGCTCATGTCATGTGATGAGAGGTGGGGACAGTATGGTGCTTGTGACCTTGTGGTGAGCTGGACCCTGTGATCACCAGGGTCCCCTCCAGCACTAATACTGGCAATACTGTCTCAAAAGTGACTTATAAGGGATCTAGGGGTGTCTGGCAGAGTCAAGATGAGATTTGAAGGATCTTAAGAGGTGAGACAGACAGGGCAAAAAATAAACTTTTGCATTAATCCATTATCCTAATGATCGTCCTAAAGATAAACTTGATCAGATATGAGCATTGCTAAGATTGATTTGCCTAAAATAAGAATCACATTTGCATTTTTCTGATTTTCTCCTACTTCATTTAGCCACATCAAGACATCTGCAGCTTTCACCAAGGACAAACATTTGAAATAGATGGATATCGCGATATTGCCCATGTGTATGCATGGGGCATGGGATCCTTCCCACCCACCTTGGTGTGAGTTGTAATCTCTTTGACAGAGGAGAGGAGGACAGTGTAGGGAACTTCAAGGTCACAGCTCCGGCTTGCTAATGCAAGGTCAGCTTTTTCAACTTCCCTTTGATCACATTTTTAACTTATATAGGAAATATGTATCTATGGAGCCAAAGAATATGCCTGGGTAAAACGGATCGGAGAAGATCCTCACAGTCTGGAGTCTGAGTTAGAAGATGTAATTTCACGTATCTCTTTTCATTAACTATGCATATCAACCCTGACAGGTAGCTAGGGCAGGCATTTTTATTCTCATTTTACAGATGAGGAAACCGAGGGCCAATGAGGTTAAGGTATTTGATGGAGGTTATATGCTTTGTCAATAATATCCAAGACCCCTTGACTCCTAATTCTGTCTTAAACCTCCTGACTTCCAGGCCAGGGTTCTTCACTGTTGGACTCAGATGTCTGTGAGCAGCTCTGGGAAGAACCACTTCTCTCAGAAAGAAAGACTTGGTCCTGATCATACAAAGACTACACCTTTTATCCATTTGACCTTTGAGGATCTTCATGGGAGAGAAAAGGCTGGTGAAAATATCTGAGAGCTGATGAGCATTTGTGCGTGTTTCCTGGCAGAACTGATCACAGATATTACAGACCCATAAGATCATAGCATCTAAGCTACAGAGAGATCCTACTGACCCCATTCCTATCTCCAACCTGACGACCAGACTTCTCTATGGCCAGCCCCTCTTCAATTTGATTTGGGGATTAACTCTTGGAGTGGAAAGATGATGGACTGGAATCAAGTAGTCATGGGTTGAGTCCTGGCCTTGTCATTAATGTCAGCAGATGTTCATGAAGATGTCCTCTGTGCGGAATTTAATTTATTCCATTATTTAATTTGATACATTATTTCACTTTAATTCCACCACTTTGCCATGAGGCAGATTTTAATGTTATTGTTCCCATTCCATGCATAGGAATTCATGGAGGAAGAGACTAAACAACTTATCCAAGTTAGACAGTCTTGCTTCCTGATTCCAAATCTTATATATATTTTTAAATTTAACAACAAAAAAAATAGCTAATACATTCACTTGGCTCAAAATTCAAAAGATACAAAAAGAAAACTGAAAAGTCTCCTTCCTGCCCTGTCCTCCAGCCAGAGTCCTCCTTCCTGGAGGCCACCGATTTCACCAGCTACATGTGTTTTCTCCCAGAGACCTGTTATATGTATACGAGCAAAGAGGTCAGGCCATTGTTTCTGCTGTTTCTTTTCTTTTTTGGTGGGTGCATAAATCCTTTTTTATTGAAGAGCTATTGTTAAAGTTCTATATATAAGACAACAGTGCAGTATTGATTTTGGCAATATTAAGACAAAAGGGATATTTTTAGTTAAACATACTATATTCTTTCAATGTTCCTGCCTTTGCTCTTGCTTTCCCCTCAATACAAAATGCGTGACTCCTTACTCACACTCCTCATCGGGCAAGCTCTTGGGCATCTTTCAGGATGCAGCACCGGCGTCATCTCCTCTTGAGAAAACTTCCTCAATTACGCCCTCTCCCTGCTCGGGGTTATTCACTCCTTCTTCATATTCTCACATTTTCCACACTGTCTTCTAATTATTTGTTAAACTAATGGTATTCCCAAATAGCCGGCTGGGTCCCAGGAGGACATTCATCCGTTCACCACCAACAACATATATATATTGAGAGATTTATATATATATATGTATGTATACATATATATTTTTTGGTAAAGGTCTGCTTTTTAAATTTTAAGTGGCACTAGACTAAATACACTATTCTGCTTCTTGCTTTCTTAGAGCTCTTTATTATAGAAAAATTTCACACGTATATAAAAGTAGAGAAAATGGTATGAACCCTCACGTAGTCATGAGCCCACTTCAACAGTGATCACACCTGGCCATTCTTGTTCCATCTACACCTCCAGCCCTCTCCGCTCCCCTTGATTGTTTTAAAGCAAATCCCAGACATCAGATCATTTCAGCTATAAATATTCAGCATATATAGCTAAAAGAAAGTGACTTTGAAAAAACATAACCACAACATCTATCACATGTGAAAAAAATATATCATAAATTATCCAGTCAGCATCCAGATTTCTCGGATGGTCTCTCTCTTTTTTTAACAGACGCTCCTCTGTTCCAAATCAAAATTCAAGTGAGGTCCACACATTGCATTTGGTTGATCCCTTACTTTTTATTACCTAACAATATTCTTGGAGATCATTTCACATGAGAACATGAAGAACTACTTCATTCGTTTTTCCTCTGCAGAGTATTCTTTGTATGCATGTACTAGAATTCATTTAACCAGTCTCCCGTTGGTGGACGTTTAGGTCATTCCAAACCTTTTGTTATTACAAACAATGCTGCATTGAATAACTTTGTAAGTACGTCACTTTGCACATGGGGGAGTGCGTTTGCAAGATAAATTCTTGGAAGTGGAATTTCTGGGTGAAAGGATATGTGTATTCGTAATTTCAAAAATTACTGCTGGATTATGCCTCACAGAGGTGGTGCCCAAGCCATCCATATTCCACCAGCCACGTGGGTGAGAATCACTTACCCTGTACCCTTCTCAGCAGCACCATCCCCTCTCAGGCCTCGGTCTGCGCGACTCCCTTTCCCTGGAATGTCCTGTGTCATCTTGTCCATCTGGTGAACTCCTATTCTTTAAGGCTCAGCTTAACCCTCCGCCCAACCCAGGCTTAGGGTTGGTGCTCTCTCAGTGCTCCCAGAGACCCCTTTTCGTAGCACACACCATACTTCACACTGGTCCTCTTTGTTGACTCATCTGTCTCCTCCACTGCCTAGTGAGATCCCTGAGGGTGTAGATCAAAGCATGGTAGGTGGCCTCCATAAATTGGGCTATACAGGTGTTGAAGGACTGAGAGGTCTGGGTCTTGTTCTAATGGGAGTCCAGGGACTTCTGCTGTTTCCTTGGGTGGAGCAAACCCAGAGTGGTGGGTGCATCACCCACTTTTATAACCCTCTGGTGCCCAAGTATCGGAGGCCAGAAACAACCCAAGCTCCACGTTGCTCCAAGCTCCAGATGGCATTGCATCACTGAGGCCCGGAGGTCTGATTACCCTAGTCCTGCAAGTTGTTTATGGATTCTGACCTTTCAAATTGTTTTCTGTTTAATCTTGGCTAGAAGACCTTGATTTTTGTTGTTTTAGAATCTAGACTGTCTTCCCACCCCACAAATGAAACTATCATCCTCCAAATGATTATTATCTGGATGGGGAGGAGCAGAATGAGGCCCCACGAGAGCAAGTTAGGCGGGGCAGGTGGGAGTAATCCCGTGTGCCCGAGGAGGGGGAGGGCACAGCAGATGGCTCCCCAGGCAAGCCTCAAAAGCCAGGATTAAAAAGTAATTTTCAGCATGCTGAAAATGGGACTGCAGATTTGGGTCACCGCAATTAACTCTTTCCTGCCTGTAGGCCGGAGACTTGGGGCCAAAAGGAAGTGTTCTTCCTAGGAGAGATGCTGGTGAGAGCCCCTTGGTTTCTCCTCCCTGGGCCTCTTCTTGAGGAGCGAGCTCAGGCCCTTAGGATCAGTGTCCTTTTGGAGACGAGGCTCCCGTTTCTCCTCAATGTAGACTGTCAGAGGGAAGTCCCTCCCAAGGCTGTGGGAAACATTGTGCCTCAAGAGATTGAGTTCTTACCAGAGGCCAAAAGTGCCAGCTCATCCTGTTATCAAAAGAACCTCAGGTATTCACCCCACACAAGATAAAGTGCTGCCTTGCCAATTGCTTTCTGGGCTAAAGAAGCTACTGTTCTTTCCTCAAACAGGATCTGTCAGTATCTGTCCCTGTTACCTGCCCCATCTCCAACAATAGTTCCTTTATCTTAAAAGCCCATGTATTGAATTCTTTTCCCTGAGGAATGATATTTTTTTCCCCTACATTCTTGAACTATAGAATTGCAATTAATGGGGTTTCCCTTTTCTCTTTGTTTGCCAGGAAGCTCAGAGACAAATTCACAAACTAATTTCGTGGTCTCCATGAATGCATTTTATTTTTCCACCTATCTTGTTATTCTGTTCTAATTTACATATTCCCTTGGTCCTGATTTTGTTTTTCCATTTATATTGCATGACATTGCTGAATGTATATCCCATATGTTATATCAAATCCTTTGTGTAACTAGGTAGAGTATAAATAATTAAATACAGAAATAATTCACACTTTCATTCATTAATTTTCACTTTTAAAATAAGCACCTGTTAGGGGCCAGCCTGGCAGTGCAGCAGTTAAGTGTGCACAATCTGCTTCAGCAGCCGGGGTTTGCTGGTTCGGATCCTGGGTGCGGACACGGCGCCACAAGACCAGCCATGCTGTGGTAGGCGTCCCATGGATAAAGTGGAAGAAGATGGGCACGGATGTTAGCTCAGGGCCAGTCTTCCTCAGCAAAAAGAGGAGGATTGTTGGCAGATGTTAGCTTAGGGCCAATCTTCCTCAAAATAAATAAATAAATAAGCACCTGTTAGATGCTTAATACTATAGTAGACGAATGGCTGATACAAATAAAACGCACTTTTTTTTTTATCATTTAAGCATTTATCACCTACTATGTCCCAGGTACTATGTCTAGGACCTTTTATGTCATCAATCTTAACTTATGTTCAGCAACAACCCTCTGACATAAATAATTAAATGAGTTGGAATGCAGAAAGCCCTTAACCCAGTGCCTGGTACGGTGAGTACTAAATAAGTGGTGGCTATTCTTATTAGGTATACTATTCTTATTTTAAAAGAGGAAACTGCAGCTCTAACAGGTTAAGTTACATTGTTGTGAGAGTTTAATGCAAATGATGAACCAAGCGTTGGCAGATAGCAGGTTTCACAGGCATTTCAGGTCTTTTTGGCTCCCCAGAATCCATTGGCTTTTCTTTCAGTAACTGTCTGTTTATTTCTGTTTGGGAAACTCCTCTCTGTATTGTTTTTGTAGTTCATGTGCTCTGGGCCAGTCTTCATCTCCCACTCTAGGGCAGGAGCACGTGACTCAAGCATGGCCAATCAGTGCTCTGAATTTACCTAACCGCAGTAATTGATTCAGAAACACGTGACTCAGATTTGTCCAATCAAAGTGACTCCTAGGATTCGTGTGGAATTCTTTTTCTTTTTTTTTTTTTTTGAGGAAGATTAGCCCTGAGCTAACATCTGCTGCCGATCCTCCTCTTTTTGCTGAGGAAGACTGGCCTTAAGCTAACATCCATGCCCATCTTCCTCTACTTTATATGTGGGACACCTACCACAGCATGGTGTGCCAAGTGGTGCCATGTCTGCACCCGGGATCCGAAGCTGCAAACCCTGAGCCGCAGAAGCGGAATGCATGCACTTAACTGCTTGCCACTGGGCTGGCACTCATGTGGTATTCTTGAGAAGAGACTTGTTCCCTTTACTGCTAGGCATGAGCCTGACCATATGTATTATATGCCTGGAGTTTGGGCAGCCATCTTCCTCCTCTGAGTAGAGAGCCCATTTGATAATGGAGCCAACAAGAGAATGTGGAGTCTAGAGATGGAGAGAGTGAAAATGGGTCCCAAAGATATCGTTTCCCTGGGTCAAGCCACACCTAAAGCCAACAAGATGTGTTCCAGGCTAGTTTAGTTGCTGATCCAACAAATTGTGTTTTTTGCTTAATCCTGTTTGAGTTGGGTTTCAGTTACTTACAACTAAAAGGATCCTAACTTATGCAAGTCATTCAATAAATTTTTGTTCCTTTTCTTTTTCCATTTAATGGGCTTGCTCAATGTCACAGCTAGTAAGTGGCAACATCAATATTTGAACCCAACTCTCACCCCAAAGCCCATGTATATTGTGTTCCCTGCCTATAAGAACTTGCACTGTAGTTGGGGTGCCAGATGGAGACAAATGAAACAAGCGGATGATGAGCCAAGGCGAGGACAGCTTGGCCATTGTGTAGAAGCTATGGGCATCGTGCTTCTGGAGCACCCTCACCCTGCACTCTCCTCCCCAGAATCTGTAAATGGTCTGAGAGAAGCACAAATGCTGATTCACAGACATGCCAGCTGGCTCTGTGTTTCTATGCAAGGAGCTGATGCTTCCCCTGCTTATTTAAAGGAGAAATCTTCCTAGAGCAGAGGCTGGGTGAAACAGTCAGAGACACATCCCCAGCACTGGGCTCCAACTCACCACGTGACTTCTCTGGTTGAGTCATCTCCTTCCTGAGATTGGCTTTCTTTTCTGCAAAATGAAGCTCAACAAATGAGGTACAAGTGAGATCTCATAAGTCATTAAACCAGAAGTTTGCCTCTTGGTAGCCCCGCCTACGTAACTGCAGGACCAGGGCTCTCCTCTCTGGCATATCTGGGAGTCTTTGAGGGTGTTTGTGAATAAGTCCCATCTTAAACCATCTGCATCGCTTTGGAAAGACTCTCTGCTCCGCCAGCTCAAGGCCTCGTGTTGCCCACGCAGTCACCACTGCCCAGAGTGCCCTCTGTGTGTGGCACTGCCTGCCTCTGGACTGCCCCTTAGCATGCTGCCCCTCTGCCCTGGACCTCTGGTGAGGAAGGAAGGTCCCTTCCCCTCTCCTGTTCTCATGCAGAGACTCTCTAGGGAGTTCCCTGCTTTTTGTATCGTGGTAAACTCGTAGGGAAAGAGAGCCGGGCTGTGAGCTATTGGGAGGTTGAATGAGGCCCGGGATCTGCAAGTTGTGTTACTTTCAGGGCATCTCCCTGCCTAGGAAAGAGCACAAGCTACACACAGGAGGACGAAAGAGCCAGTGTCCCCGCTCAAGGACAGCTTCAACAAGTGTGAAAGATACTATTGTTACAGGCAGCACATTCAAAAGAAATAAGCCTGGTAAGACAGAATTCTGCAAGGGAGCTGCTCATCCAGTTTTGTTCACTCTGGGTAGCAGAATCAGAACCCTAAGAATCAGCTAGGGCCCACCCCATTCAGGATACAAAAGTGATTAAATACCATGCTGGTAAAAGCTTAAAAACTGGGTCTCCAGAAAAAAATGTGTTTATTATACATTTTATGTAATTTAGTATAATTTATACATATTTATTATAAAATTTTATAAATTGTATAGAGTATGTAGCACACGATTTACAAATAATGAAATACACAATGCTTTATTGTAAATTCCATATAGCCAATTGATTCTCAGAATGCTTTTATTGACCTTTGTGAACTCTTGTGTCCGTAGCTAGACTATGGTTGCAACTGAACCATGATTTGACAAAATCAGACTATGAGTAAATGCTTGATTATTATCCCATTCATCAAAGAAGGCACTCCTGTGACTAAATGAATGAGTATAATTCCAATACGAATGTCAGTTGATATTTTCATTTACGTTAATGAATAAGACAAAAAAGAAACAACAAAGATAGATATCAGAACTTGATTTGACAGTGACATAGTGACTTTGCTGAATCAGGTGGTAGTTTTTGAATGCTGAAAGAATATTTCGTCAATTTTTTGTGCTAGTCACAATGTAACAGTGATAAACACAACATGCATTTAAATGGAATCTGCATTACCAACATTTTCTCCATCATTTTCTTAAGCCTATACAATCAACAGTTTCCATGGTCTAAATACACCCACCACGACTGATTTCAGCCTACCAACACGAAGTCACTGAATGTGGAAGTGGGAATACATACAGTATTTCCACCATATAGACACACAATAGACGCAAATAACCTCAAGATCATATATGATAATAAAATGTAGTAAAATAATTAGAGAGTGATGAGTTTTGAGTGTTTATTGCCTTTGTTTTTAATGTAATTTATTTCACTGTAAGTATATATAATTAAGTTTTTATCAATGGCTGTATTAAAATAACCAGCTTGCAAATTTCCTGAAAATTTAACAATTGGCTCTTGTAAGCCAGTACAAGCTGGCTCCAGAACTCTACTGCCAAGGATAGTGGCAAATCACACTCCCGGCTCAGACCGCATTTGGTAAGAGAACTAGATCAATTGCTCAGCATACTAATGCCTGGTGAACTTTTAAGGCAATCCTGCTTTCCTACCTGACATCGTTAGCCATGTGGTCAATGGAGCAATTCCGGGCCACTGTGGATCCTCTAGGCGGGAGCTTCTCCAAGGGTGGTCCCTAGACCAGCAGCCTCAGCATAACCCCAAATGTTTTGGGAATGCAAATTTTGGGGCCCATTGCCAACCTGCTGAATCAGAACTTCTGGGGAAAGGACCCTGCAATGTTTCCAATGTTTTGGATGCAGATTCAAGGTGTTTCTGATGCGCTCTCAATTTTGATGTTCTTTTCTGAAGGCTATAGTTTGAGTGGTACTGCTCTTTGGTGTGTCCCACGTTGTTCTTGCCCCACGCTGGGGCTGGTGGAGTGTCAGCTTTTTAGTTCAGAACCTTTGTTACTTCTTCCAGGTGCACTCCAAGTGCAGTGGTTAGGAAGAGTTCTCGTCAGTTGGTCATGGTGCAAGGCTGCACCTCCATCCAATATGCTTTGCAAAACGGTGCTATGGGACAGGTGCTCCTCTAGCCTCTCTGCCCCAGGGCTCAGTGCCCACGTAGTCTCTGGAATCAGTATTCTCCTGCACTGTGAACACAGCAGGGTGGTTTAAATTGCTTTTAGTCAGGAGAGGGGTTTCCCGCTTTGATTGGGGGTTCAATGTAGATGCCCTATTTGTGTGCTGTCCTGTGACACTGAAAATTAAACATTCTTCCTTCCCTGTAAATTAGCTGAAGCGACAGAGATCCTGGGTCAAATGGGCTTAAACGATAAATAATTATATTATTTTTATATCTGAAGTCCATGGGCTTTGGGGTTATTCTTTCAAAGGCTCAGCAACAGCATCAAGGACCCAGGTTCTTTTCATCTCTCTCCTATGCCAACCTCCATACTAGTTCACTCTTAGGTTGTTAGCAAGATGGCTGCAGCGGTTCCAGCCATCACAGCTACAGAGTATAAAGTCCAGAGCAGGGGTTCTTAACTGAGCTCAGTGGACAAACTCAGGGAGCCGTGAACCTGAGTGGGAAAAAGGATTACATCACTAACCTCTAACTGAAATTTGGTATTTCCTTCCGTTATGAATGTGGACAACAAACTACAGTAGTAGTAGTGTACTGTGCCTTTGCCACCAATAGAAATCACATGTATTTTCACATAACATTACAATTGCGAATATATCGTGAACTATCATTTATGCTTAACCCCACTTTGAAATTATAGTAGTTATTAGACCCACCACTAGATCTTGATATTGAATGTGTTAATAAAGTATAACATATATTATTATATCATAAATATGTTGTTTTAATATTTTACTCACTGTATTACATTATAATTGTTTGCATGTAATTTATTTTATGTATTTAAAATATTCTAAGATGGAGTCCATAGAATTCATTTGGCATCCAAGGGATCTTGGCACAAAAAGGAAAAAAAAAGGGTTAAGAATCCCCAACGTGGAAGAGGAAGAGAGGCCATCTCCTTCCATCTTTCTGGTGTTTCTGTCAAGAAACATCATATCTTACTGGCCAGAACTGGGTCACATGACGTTCTGGAACCAATCTTTGTGAAAGGAAATGGAATTACCCTCGGACCAACTAGGGCCCCCCCGGTCAGGGTGTGGTCAGCTTTCCCTGAGGCTGGAGCTACTTGGGGCCTAGTGGGCATCAGCACAAACTGGGGCTCTGTTAGGAAAGAGGACAGGGAGAACGGATGCTGGGTAGGTAGCCCCTCTGGTGCTGTGGGTCAGGAGTTGCTCAGGGGGCTGCATCGCTTTCTGCTGTATATCAGAAGGACAAGACTGAGATGAAAAGAACAGCATATTTTTATGTGAACGCTTGGGGAAACGTGAGAGGCAAGATGAGCTTTTTACCTCTCCAGAAAGTTTGCCAGAGGAAGGTATGCATAAATGGAGTCTTGGAGAATGAACAGGACTTAGCCAGGAGAAAGATGGAAAATTGTTCCAGAATGTGGAAATAGCATGTGCGGAGGCGGGCCATGAAAAGGCATGGTGTGTGCTGGGAACTACGAGCAGTTTAGTGTTTGGTAATAGAGGGAGTGGAGAGAAAAGAGGCTGGAGAGGGGCCTGGGTCGCCAAGATGAAGGGCACTGGGTACCAAGGTTGGGGTTAGAATTCTATCCCGGTGAACACAGGTAGTTTCTGAGGGGTTTTAAGTAGAGCAGTGACGTGATCCTATTTTGTTTTTCTGAAAGATCATTCTAGCTGTAGTCTGGAGGACAGACAGAAGGGAGCAAGCCTAGAGGCAGGGAGATCACCTAGGAGCCTGCTGTTAAACCAGAGGAGAGATGGTGTTCTGAACGAAGGGGGTGGTGGTGGGGCTGGAGAAGAAAGAAGGGCCCTGATGGAACTTAAGGGCCTGGTTGGATATGGCATGAGGGTGGTGGTGAGGGAAATGGATTAGACCCAGATGACCCCATGTTTGTGACTTGAACCCTTGGCGGATGGTGGAACCATTGACTGAATGAGAAACCGGAGGAAATGCAGTTGAGGGCAAGGAGAGGTCAGAGCAGGCAATGAGATCATAGGTTCAGAATTGGACAGATTGTGATATAATTCTGGCTCCTTTTGGTCTTGGCATTCTCATTTCTTGTATTTTTTTCTGAAAGCTCAGAACCTCCGCAACTTTGCCACGAGGCTGGGTCTCAGGGCTCCAAGATCTCTGTGGAGATAGGAAGATGTGGTGGAGAAGGGCTGACACTCAGTGATATAATTTTTGGTCCACTGCCCCAAAGACTCACTAAAACAATAAAACCACTAATTCTGTCTCCTAGTATACCGGGAAATGGAATCTTTGCAGGAAAACCGAGTTGTATATAATTATAGGCCTTTAAATAAGTATCACAGGTGATATTTAGCACCAAACAATGAGGTGTTGAAGACTTTATTGTTTTCTGTCCTGTTCGTGGAATGAAATCAGACTCAGCAGAATTCAGGGACTTTTAAAGAGATTTGGAAAGTGACTCTGAGCCAAGGTGCTTGCCACTTTACAGAGTAAATTAACAAGGTAGGAAGAAGCTGGAACTTCAGCCTGGGGAAATGGTTAATTGCTTTGCCCTCTAGTTATTGTTTTGGTCCTATGCTTGCTGCAGAGTGTAGCATTCCAAGAGAGCAGCTATAAATTTCACGGCGGGGAGACCTACGCGGGGGTGGGTTGGAGGCAGGAAGGGCAAGCAGTTATTGATGCCGAGGTTAATTATCAATCATGGGAAATATGTACCTTTTTTAGGCAGTGCGGTCTAACAGAACTCTTCCATTTTGGCTTCTTCCTGTGTTCTCAGCTCTCTTCCCCCGTTCACACATACACATCGGTACCCATAAGCAAAGCGTATGCACTCATGGACCCATTCAGCAAAGCCTCGGGGTGGCCATTGTTTTAGATGGATGTATGTACACAGGGTCCTTAGTCCTGGAAAGTAGTAATCCAGGTCGTTCAAAAAGAGGATGCCTGGCTTGAAGAAGCAAATTTCATGAGGAAGCAGACAACTGTATTGATTTCACAAACCCCATACTCCAGCCTACCCTATCCTGAGACTCTTGTCATTACTATTTCTCAACTCCAGTCCTGGACTTGGAGCTAGACAGAATGTACCAGTTATGCCGGCCCTGTCCTTAGGAGCTGACAGGCAAAGGCTGGTAATAGTCACATGACTTTGGCTGTTGGGGGTGGAGGTGGTGGCGGCTGCGGCTGCTGCTGCTGCCGCCGCTGCGGGTGTTACCTGGTGGGTGGGGTGATGGAGAGACAGGTGGGTTCTTTCACACGTCTTACGTTTGTGAAGGCGTTCTGTGCTTGGGAGCTGTTTGTGTCTTTGCCTTGCAAGCTGTTGGATGCCTCTGCTCAGACAGAGGCTGATTCCCTAGCACACGGCTCTGCTCAAGTGCTGCCTTAGGAAGGCTTCCCTTGTAGCCAGGCTTGTCACCCGGGTCCTCTCTCCAGCATGTCCTCTCTGGCAGGAAGCAGGCATGCAGACTGCCAGAGCTATTCTGACAGGGCTGGCACAAGGAGCTGGGGAGGCAGGAGGTGCCTGCAGGCAGGGGATCAAGTCAAGGGAGGTCAGCTCTGGGCTGGGCTGGCAGCTGACTCCAGAATCCAGCTGTCGGAGAGGCGGCCAGAGGGCCCTGCCAGTAGCAGGAGTGTGAGCTCTGCTCCACGGGCCCAGGCCATGTGCTGCTGGCCTCGTGGGCACTGCCTGTGGAGTAGGGGATTATAGGCGACAGGCTGGTGATCTGCAGATGAACCTGGTCTGATTCAGACTAGGGCGGTGATAACAGAACAGCATTTCCCAAAGTCTGTTCCACTGAACATTGAGTCCATAGAACCTAAAAAGGATGAAAGGGTTCTGGGATTATATAAATTGAAGAAACACTGAGTTAAATAAAGAGCAATAGATCTCTTTACTGAAAAACTTCTCAAACTTACAATTTGCTAAAAAATATAGTCAACTTTTAGGCAGAAATTAAAGTATATAATGTTTCCCAAACCTGTTTGATTGTGAACTCTTTTTTGGTGTAGCATCTCTAGGGGGAAGGGTTCCACGGAACATACTTTGGGAAACACTGCCTACGCTCTCCTTGCGTACTGAGTTTATGTGAGCAGGCTCGGTGCTCAGATCCCAGTACCAAGATGGTGGATTTTGAATCCAGCCATTGGTAGGGCTATTCTAGGCCTTTAACTTTGGTATTTCTTTCAATGTCAGTCAATGAATATGTCACAGAGAGTCCTGTAGGAACCTAGACTTCTTGATATTAAAACAAGACTGAGGATCTTAAGTTGCTTTGCTCTGAACTGCACAAATGACTTAAGGTGAAGGAGGAGAGAGAGCTAAGAGGTGCCTGCCTGTAGTAGTGGTGGATGCCAGTGGTAAATAACCTCAGCCTTGAACAATAGACAAGGCAGAACTAGTGTGAAGAAGAGGAACCTGCAGAGAGCGTAAGGCAGACATTGCAGGACTGAGCGAAAGGGAGCAACAGGGTGTGACCAACTGGATTCCGGAGTTGGATGGACCTCATTCAAATCCTGGCTCAACTGTTCATTGGATGTGGAATCCAGGCAAGTTTCCTTAACCATTCTGAGCCTCAGTTTCCACAGGTATAAAACGGGGTTAGTAATAGTACCTACCTACGGGGTATGTGTGGGGAATAAATGAGACAATACCTGTCAATCACTTAGCACATGATCTGCTACAAATCAGGAGCTCAACGAATGTCTTTAAGTTTTGGTACAGGAACAAATATATGTCAGCTAACAGAAGGGACCAGGGAATGAATGTGCACTGCTGTACACAGAAGGCAGGTGGACAGGGACAGAGTGGATGGGTGGACAGAGTTACCTTGGTGCCTTCAGGATAAGTGAGTTGAAGGAAGGAGAGAGGCATAAATATAGAATTAGTTTTCTGCTTCTGCAACATGGGACAACCTGGCTTCCGCTTGGCTTTACTATCACCAGTCCGTGTACTGATGGGAGAAAACCACTAACATGTGCAGTAAACTCTACCCTGTGCCGTTTAGGGTCTAGAATCTTTTGACATGCCAGGGTGGTTCTGCAACTGGCCTCGGGGCTGGGGAAGGGATCTCTGCCACTGCAAGCCTGGCATCAACTCATCAGAGGGAAAGAAAAGGTCACTGGCATTTTGGGATGCCTGGAACCTAGTGAACCGAGCAATGAGGTCACCAATTCACCCTCTGGCTGAATCCCGTCTTGTGAGGTGATTCACATCCTAATGGAGAGGAGGAGGCGAGATAACGAGCAGCTGCTTCTCCCGCTCCCTGTGTATGACGCTGCCTCCAGCCAGGCACAGGCAATTTGAGGAAATGATCTGAGAGTTCAAGGTGAGGCCTGAGTGTGGTGAAGAAGTCTGCACCACATGAAGGGAAAGAGAGGCGCGCCTGGCTTGTGAGCTATTAAAGCCACACCTGGCTAATTTCAAAGAGCATCCTCCTTCATGTGGAAAGGCTTCTTGGCAAGTCCCTGCCTGGTTCTCTGAGGGGTGATAGGTGAGGTAAGAGGGCTGGCGGGGCTGTTTTGTATGGTCTCCAGAATGGCATGCTGCAGTTCCTGGAAAGGGTTCTGCACTCAGGCAGTGTTTACATCGAACCAGAAATAGCATCAATAGCCAACTTACTACATGATGAGCTTTTCCACGTGCTAACTCTCTGAGTCCTCGCAACCCTCTGTGGGGAGTTTTCTCCTTAGCTCCATTTTGGAAATGGGAGAACTGAGCCAAGGACAGGTTGAGTAACTTGCTAGAGGTCAAGTTAGTATTGAGAGCCAGGATCTGAACCCAGGCAGTGTAGCTCCTGAGCTTAGGTGCTGAACCACTGTTCTATTATGGGATTTAGCGGAGATGGAACTCAGTGGTGGCCTAGGTCAGATACGTGGGGAAGGAGGCTGAGCTCCTTGTCTGGCCTGGTCTGAACTCTGAGAGGCAGGGTTGTGGCAGGCGGCTGGCTCGGGAAGGAATTCAGGCCAGAACCAAAGATCTGAAGTTCAGTCGTCTTGCGGACAGAAGCAAAGAACCACAGAGGCAGCTCAGATACATTTGCCTGAGTAAGTTGCTTGTGATCCTTGTCAGTGTTTATTGCCCCAGCTTCCTGCGTGATATCTGGGGGATGCAGGAGATGAGTTATCTCCTGGCCCTGTGATGGTCCCGTGTGCTTCAGGGGCAAGAAGATTCTGATACCCAGGAAGGAGGAAAAGAGCATTTAGAGCTATACAGGCTTGGCAGGAGTTGAAATCCAGGTCTAAATTGCAGTAACCGTGTGACTTTGGGAAAGTTATTTAACCTCTCTGAGACTCAGCTTCCTCATCTGTAAAATGGGGATAATGCTGTATACCTCGCAGCATTATTATGAGGATTAAATGAGATGATGAATGCACATGACACAGTGCTTGGGGTGTGGTAGGTGCTTGGTCAGTGTAGGCTCCTCAGCATGCTTGCCATCTTCTTCCTCTTTCCTGGGAAAATCTGATTGTCTAGGGTAAATAAAAAAAGAGTAAGAGAAGGGCAGACAGCCCTGGTAGTCTAGTGGTTAAGATTTGGGGCTCTTGGTACCACGGCCCGGGTTTGTTTCTCGATCAGGGAACCATACAACCTGTCTATCGGTTGTCATACTGTGGAGGCTGCATGTTGTTGTGATGTTGAAAGCTGTGTCACCAGTATTTCAAATGTCAACAGGGTCACTCGGGCAGACAGGTTTCAGCAGAGCTTCCAGAGTAGAAGTGACTAGGAAGAAGGACCTGGCCAACCACTTCTGAAAAAATTTTCCATGAAAACCCTATGATTAGCAGTGGAGCGCTGTCTGATACAGCCCTGGAAGATGAGAGGATGGCGCAGAAGGCCCAGGCAGGGTTCTGCTCTGCTGTGCACGGGGGGTCGTTAGGAGTCAGAATCGACTCCACAGCACTAAAAACAAGAGGAAGGAGGTACAGCTGCTGGGCCTGCGGCTCCTGCAGGTCTTCTCAGATGCCTGTGGCAAAGGAGAAAGTGATTTCTGATTCCACTTGTGCTTGGAGAGGTCAAGGGTGCAGAGAGAAGCCCGCTGGCCCTGCCTGGCTGCTTCTCTGTGATGGCGATCGCCATGACATTGATTCTGCCCCAGGAGCTGATAGCAGAGACTGCAGACACAGGCAGGATGGGGCTGAGGTGGGCCTGAAGGGACAACTGGGACCCCAGGCAGGGAGCTGCACCTTCGAGAGGGCTCAGACCTGAGGAGGTCGCCCCGAGGCCCTGACTGGGGATGGAGGACAGGATGGTGACTCCCACCTGGCAGAGGACTAGCCGCTGAGGGGTCCCGGGTTTGGCCCACAGTTACTCCCTTCCTTCTCTTGCTCTTCCAGGGCAAAGCAAACTAGGTGGGTTGTCTCATGGGCTGCTCAACTTGCCCTCTGAGCCACCGGGAAAGAAAAAGGCTAGAGAGAGCAGGCAAGTGCAGTGCAGTCATTCCTTCATTTATTCAACTAATGTTTACTGAGCACCTCTCTCCTCCATGTGTCTCAGGCCACAGGCTACTCATGCAGGCCTCGCTTCACAAATAGCACACTGCCTAGCAGTGTGACCTGAGTCAATCGCTTAAGTTCTCTGAACATCAGTTTCTTCAGCTGTATAATGCGAAGGAGTCACCTACCTGGCATATGGCAGGTGCTCACTGAATTTTGTTTCTCTTTCTTCCCCATTTTCTCCTCCTTTCCAAATGTGTGCTGAGAGAGGAGGAGCAGAGGCTGCTAGCACTCATTTGCATGTGATTTGGTATAAATGTGGGGTGTTTTTTAAGCTAGGGAGGGGGAGAAGCTGCCAGAGGCCCACTTTTGTCTTCCCTCGCTCTGCTGTCCATGCCTGTTTCAGTTATCTACTACTGCAAAACGGATCATCCCCAAAAGTAGTGGTTTAAAACAACAACAATCGTTTTACTACTCTCTCTCATGGTTCTGTAGATTAACCGGACTTGGCTAGGTGGTTCTTGCCCAGGATGCCCTGGGCAGTGCAGTCAAATGTTAGCTGGAACTGGAGTCATTTCAAAGGCTTCCTCACTCACATGGCTGGCACTGAGGCTGGCTGTTGGTTAGGATCTCAGCAAGGGCTGCCACCCAGACACCTGCATGTCACCTCTCCCTGTGGTCTGGGCTTCCTCACAGTATGGCGGCTGGGTTCCAAGAGTGAGAGTTCCAAGAGAACCAGGTGGAAGCAAAATGTTACTTCTGCCATAGTCACAAGTCTGCCCAGCTTCAAGTGGAGGAAATGTAGACCATATCTTTCCATGGGAGAATCATCAATGTCACATTATAAGAACACGTGGGATGGGAGATCTTGTTGCAGCCATCTTGGAAAACACAATCTGCCACACTGCCCAACCAGGAAGGCTTCTGGCTTGACTCCCAGGGGGGATGTGGTTCCTGCATAGAGAAGCTCAGGTCCCTTGAGAAAAGCCTTTGGATATGAGGTGGGGGCTGGGGGTACAATCACTGCCAAGATTGTTCTTGGACCTCTGGGATTCCAGAATTGGATTACATTCTCCCAGAGGGCTATGGGGCAGGAATATGGAGAAAGGGAAGGACAACAGAGCCTGGCATTATGGGAATCTGTTAGGTTTAAGAAAGAGCTTCTAGTCTTTCTCTGGCAGTGTTCTGACCTTCTTCCAGGACACCTACTTAAGCTATTTGAGGAGGGCCCTGGGGACTCAGGGGATGGGGAACTACCCTCGGGTCAGAGGTCAGGGGGCACTGACCTTGCCACCAGGGGAGGGTGGCTTCAGCCTTCTCCTGGTATCTCTGTTCCACCCCCAAAGTGAATGGCCGTTCCTAGGCATCAGGAGGTGATAGGCTGATCTCCTTTATCTTATGCCTGGGACAAGCCCACCTCCTGCATAAACAGAATCATTGCACAGGTCCACCATCCCACCTGTTCCTACAAACTTAATAAATATGAGAGTGAGTTTGGAATTAGTCTTTTAAAAAATAATTCTCTAGGCAGAAATAGAATGAAATCTATGGAAATATACACGATCACTCTCCATGAAAAATAAAAGAGGGAGCTCTCCCTGCTCCACCTCCGGGTGAATGAGGCAGAGATTAATCTACTGAAATCAAGTGTATAAATTATACATGGATGGGAACTGGCTCAGGCATAAGGTGTCTGATAGGGTGCTGATGGAAATGAAAATGAGGCTTGAAAGATCAATTCAGCTTTTGAATCAGCTCCAGTCCTGCTGATGCCCCCGGGCCTGCCTGGCAGAAACACTCTGACTTATCAAATTAGAAAACGCCCCATCCCCAAACCTTTGGAACATGCACCTTCAAAGTAATTGCTAATGTTTTGGATGCTGTTTCTGTGCATCACCAGAAATAATAAAAAGGCAATAAAAGTTTGAAGGCCCGTATTTTTGCTGCCTGATGGCTGATGTAAATCAAGTCCACCTCTTCAAAGGGGTAGATGGGAAGTTTTATGGTGTGGGCTAATGCCTGCCAAGGGAAGAGAGGTGGGCTGAAGTCTGGGACAAGTTTCACTTGCGATCTAGCCATTGCTGTGTGGTCCTCTGCCTGTCATTTAACCACTCTGGGCTTATTGTTCTTCCATCCATCTATCCACTTATAAACTTGCCTATCCATTCAATTAACTTTGTGAGCACCTACTATGTGCCAGACACTATACTATGCACATATCTAGCGTTTAATACATATAAACAGTACAAACATAAATATAGCAATTTCCTGTCTTCAAGAAATTCCAGGTCAGAGAAACACAAACAGATAAATTGTGATACCACCTTGTTAGTGGTAAACCAATAAACCAGGGTGCTTTGATCAGAGTTTGAAGATGGACAGGTTTATAAAGGAAGAGAGACTGTTTTGCCTGACAAAGAGGATTACTCCCCACTAATGATCATCTGGCCAGAGCTTCACAATGTGTCCTCAGAGAGTCTTTAAGACGACCTCTGTGGAGAAAGAAGAAGAGGAAATAAGCTTAGATTGCAGCGCGAGCTATTTAGGTGAGGTAGAACAGAACTTGACCGTGCGTGCTGCAGGTGGACGAGGGAGATAGTGACGGGTGATGTCGCTCCAGGAGGTCGGGGCCTTCTCCGCATCTGCAGGGCCTTGCACAGGTCTGGCTCAAAGAAAGAGCTCCCCAGAGTTTTCTTTAACAAATGAATAAACAAATGGCCCATAACCTGGCATTATTTCAGGATGGAACGGATCCTGCCTTACCTGTACAAGCAAGGCGTATGCTTACCTAACAACCGGCAGGAGAAGATGTGGCCCTTCCCAGCCTGTGATGTTTTTTGTACCCATTTGAACTGATGACTCACTCCCTTTTTAAAACGATGTTATTCACAGTATAATATACGCACAGCAAAGTGCATAAATCTTAATGGAACAGCTCAGTGAAGTTTTACTTATGTCCACACCCATGTAGCCACCAGCAGATCCAGGTACAGAACATTTCCTGCTCCCCACAAGGCTCCTCTGTGCCCTTGCCAGCCCCGCACAGGAAACCACTGCCCTGACGTCTCCCCTAACTCTTTCTGTAGACTCTACCTCCATATTCCCATCCTGTGTGAAAAGAAAAAAGTGTAAAGGTGAATTCGTCTTCATGCTAGGAAAAAAAATTTAACAGGTTGATTTTTCCGTCCTGATGTCAGAAAACAGAATCACTAACATCAGCTTGGGCAGGGGCTCTGCACGCCTAGGTCAAGGGCTCCTCACCTGCTCAGGAAGCAGAACGCCTTCTCAGCGTCGATGCATTCCACAGACCCCACGTGAGAACAGTTGGAGCCTTTTTAGTGTCTTTTGATTAAGAAGATAACGACCAGTAGTTACCAGGGGCTGGGAGAGGGGAGTAATGCGGTGTTAGTGTTTAATGGGTGCGGAGTTTCAGTTTGGGAAGATGAAAAAGTCCTGCAGGTGGATGCATAACAGCATGAATGGACTTAATGCACTGAACCACACGCTTATAAATGGTTAAGGGGGTAAATTTTATGTGTATTTTACCACAACAAAAAAATTAAAAAGATAAAGTTTCATTAAAAAAGGAAAATCATGACAAAAATTCCTGTGCATTCAGTGACTGCTTTAAAATAAAATTTTAGTTTATTAATACCTATCAATTTCATGTTCATTTGAAAAATAATAGTACATGTGAGCGTGAGAACTATTCTTTTCCCCACCAACAGACAGTGTCAGCTACAAAGATTCCAGACCCCTGCCTCCTCTGAGTGTCTGAGACCCACAGATCGAGATGAACTGTTCCCTTCAACACCCTTAGGTGAGGACACAGAGGCTCAGAGAGGGGTGTGACTTGTCCAGGCTCACACAGCTGGTTGCAGCAGAGCCAGGATAAGACTTCTGGGCTCGGGTTCCTCTAGCAGGTGCCCTTGTCTGCGCCACCTCTGTTCTGCAGCAGCTGAAGACCACATGTCCTCCTCTGAGCCTCTGTCTTCTGTTTCCTGCAAATACTTAACTAGATGTGATTACCAGCTTGGGGACTCCTCATTGCCTGTCCCATCAAGGCAGGAAGTAGGATGGACAGCCACGAGATGGGGCCTCCTGATTCCTTTGTAATTTGACCCTGAAGCTCAGGGAGGAAGCGGGGGCTGGTACAGGCTCAGTTTTATCATCAAGGCTGTGTTACAGCTCCTGTGAACAAGGACAGATGCACCTGGAGGCACAATGTTCAGAGCCAAAGGCTGGGAGTCCAGTTTCAGAATAGAGGTGCTGTCAGAGGCGAGAGTGGGTGCCTTGGCTATTTCAGCGAGAGCTGACAGTAAGGAATTCTTCTCTCGCACAAGCTGTGCAGAGCATTTTGTATTGTGGGCTGTCCTGCCTCCGCCTTTCCCTTTCCCAGGCTTGGTGGCTGCTGCTGCTCCCCAGCCCCCTCCCCTACACTGCTAATGACATCCAATTAATTCAGCATAATTTGGTTCATTACAAGCCCTTAGATTGGTAACAGTGTTTTCTCGGAGTGCCGAGCAGCCTTCCCGGACTTTCTCAAAGGGACCAGCCTCTGAGTCTGGGATGAGGGTGAGAGCAGAGTCCTGCTTTATCTGCCCACTTGGGTAGCTAGGAGCTGGTGGGTGCCTGAGACGCTGGGCTGTGCTCACCCCGCAAAACACGGCCTTCTTGGTGCCCCCACGGCCCTGGTTAAAAATATGATGGGAATGGGGACGCGGCAAGACACCCCAGCAGGAACATCAGGCCACCCTCAGGGCCTGCCAATAGGTGCCATCCTTGTGGGGCTAGAGATGTTAGTTCTGTGTGGAGTGGGCCCGACTCGATGACTGTGGGAGTTCCTGCAGGGGCCTGGGGGAAAGGAGGCCCCCGCTGTGGCCGAGACCCGGGGAGGCAAGGTCTGCCTTATGGGTCTGGCCTTCAGTTGGGAGGAAATGCTTAGAAGAGTCAGGACCTGCCCCAACAGGGTAGGGCCGTGGAAGGAGTGCTGGGCCACAGGACCAGGAAGGGTTTCAGAATCAGGCAGGCCAGGACTGGACGCATAGCCCATACCTCACCCATGGTGTGACTGCAGGCTCCTTGATCTTTACTGTCTTTGATTAAGAGCAAGATAATGATACCTCATTCATTGGACTGTGAGAACAAAATGGGGTGACGAGAGGCCATCAACGTAGTGGTTAAGGGAGGCGGCTCGGCAGCCAGACGGCCCGGCGTGCAATCCTGGCTCCAAACTTTTGTGACCTTGAGTAAGTCACTTCACCTCTCTAAGCGTCCGTTTCCTCATTTGCAAAGTGGGGATGACAAACAGTATCTGCCTCACAGGAGTGAGGATGGTGAGGATGGAACCAGCACTTGGCAGAGTCCTGGCGCATGGGAGGTGCACGGTACATGTGGGCTTTCATTAGTTTTATTACTGCTGGGTGTGGAGTGCCCAGCACCCCACCTGGAAGGAACATCCTGAAGGCTGTGACACTGTTTACCCCATCCCTCTCTCTGATGACTTAAATTCCTCCTTTTTAAATAGAGAGATTAATCCCTACCAATCTCAGAGGGTTTCTATGAAGCTTTTCCAGAAAACCCGTCCTAAGCACTCTCCTTTCCCCCGCAAGAGGAAATGACCTCTTCCTTGTGCCCACTGCCAGGACGCAGCCTTCCATCCGGGCCTTGAATGTGTGGGTGTTGGTGGTTATTCTCTTCTCGGGAGCAGGGACTGCGAGGACCATGGCGTTCCTGCACCCCCACAACTCACCCAGCACCTGGCACATGAGAGACACTCAGGGAACATCTGCGGGGTGAGCCGGTGTCGGCTCGAGGGCCCTCTTAGCTGGATGCTGGGACGACACGTGTGAGAATGAGCAGGAAGTCACCTGTGTCAGTGAGTGGCCACCCTTTGAGCGGGTAGCAGCAGGGCTCGTGCCCGCCCGGGCCCCACGCCTGCCTCTTTCTTAGACACTAGAGTCTCTGAAACCCTTGGGATGCAGCAGAGGAAAGGATTGGGATGGAACAGAGGGGAGAATTATGCAACAATCCTGTCCCTGCTCATGCCCCAACTCTATAACCGATCCTCACCCTCGGTTAATCACCAAGTCTGCAACAGGAAAGTGTCCAGGGAGCTGTTACAACTTGGGAATGCCCAGGGCTCACCCCAGACCAATTAAATCAGCAATCCCTGGGGGTGGGACCCAGGCGTGAGTACTTTCTTGTCAAGTCCTCAGGTGATTGCAATGTGCAGTTAAGGTTAAAAATATCAGATTGTCTAGGGAAAGACACTGTTTCAGAGTCTGAGGAGCTGCAGGATTGAGCGATGTGTCTCAGCAGCCCCATTGATTCAGGCTCCCAGCAGTTGCTGTCTTAGAGGGGAGATGGAGAGAATTACTGACACTTACTGGGGCTCCACGATGTACAGAGCCCCTGGTCTGGTGCTGAAGGGAATATGGCAATAACCCATAGCAAAGATCATGATAACAACATTTATTAAGTGCCTGTTGGGGGCCAGGTACTTAACAGACATTTGCTAATCCTTGCAAAAATTCACAAAATTTTTATCCCCAGTTTAGAGATGAAGGATGTCGCAATGCTGTCAACACCCTGCCCGTCCTCACCCTCATACAAGACTGCTTACTACAAACATCTGTGCATTGGGGTTTTTTTTTTCTGGCCAAGGGAGCCTGCTAGGACCACTCACAGAATAAGCTGGAAACATCTTCAATGAACAATAGATGGAGAATTGGTGGATAAACACCCGTTTTATCACTTCTTGCTGGGACAGCTCTGAGATTTATTCTTCACCCGTGATCTCTAACTTTGCTGCCTATTAAATCAACTGGGGAATATAAAAAGTTTTTGATGCCCAGGCCACATCCCAGGCCAATTAAATCTGAGCCTCTGCGGGTGGGACTCAGGCATCTGTGTTTTTTAAAGCTCCTGAGTGATCGCAGTGCTCAGCCAAGCTGAGAACCTCTAGTCTACATTGTCCCCAGGGCTGCCCAGGGGGGTGACTTGCTGAATGACGGCCCCTGTTTGGGGTTCCTTCCTCTCTTTGTCTCTTTCCCCCATTTGCCTCCTGGTGCTTCCTGGGATCACCTCCCAATAAACTTCTGAGAGTGAATTCTGGTTTTAGGTCTGCATCTGTGGGACTCAAAGGAAGCTGAGATCTGGAAAAGGTGTCTTGCCAAAGCCTCACAGCCAGGACAGGGCAGAGCTAACGTTTGAATTCCTGCTTTCCACAGACTTTGTGGGATGATGGAAGACACAAGCATTCAGAAAACGATGATATAAGACCAAAGGAAATGAAAGATCACATAGATTTTCAAACAAATGCCAGTGGAACACTAAGAAAACAAAAAAAGAAAACCAAACCCAACCCAGCAAATAAATGTGACTGGGAGCCAGGAAAGCCTTCACGGAGTCAGGGTCATTTATGCCAGGCAAAGGAGAGGGATTTCCCTAAGTGGAGCTGTGGGGCAAGATCACGGCCTGCGTTGGACCAGCAGGAGCAGAGGCCCAGAGACAGAGCCCAGGGCAGATTTGGATGAGTGAGTGGTCAGCTGGGACGTGATGTGAGCTGGGGATGGAAGAGGTGGGGTCCAGGCTTGGGCAGGCCTTGAAGATCAGGAGGTCCCTCTGGTCTCCCAGCCCTGGAGTCCTTCCTTTGCTTCCCACATTGGATCTCCTTCTAAGACATGGTGGGCAAAAGTCTTCTTTTCTCTAGAATCCTTTACCCAGACTGTGAGGGAAAGGGACCAACCCAAAGCCCTACCTGAGGACGTGGGTGACAGAGGGAGAAAGAAGTCCACCAAGTTCAAGTCCTGATGGTGAACCCGGACTGCTTATGAAGGAGAGCCATCCCACAGGGACAAGGTACCAGGGTTTGGGGATCCACCTGACCCTTCCCTCTCTCTCCTCTCTCCACCTACCTCTCTGCTGCTCACAGCACTAGCCTTCTCAGGTTCCAAAAGGTTGAGTCTGCTCCACTGCAGGACCTTTGCCTCTGCTGTTCCCCCTGCCTGGAGAGCTCTTTCTTCACATATCACAGTGCCCCCAGCCCCCAGCTCAGAATTCAGCTCAGACGTCACTTCCTTGGAGAGGCCCTCCAGGGCTACCTTCTCCTCCTCTCCTCCCTCCCCACAAGTCTCTCCCACATCACCTCATTTTATTTTCTTTATTCACACAACACATCTGAGATTCATCTTAGGCCTATTTCTGTTTCCTTCCTTATCCTGTTAGTCTCCCCTTCCAGGATGCATGAGAGTAGGCAGCACCGTCCCCGTCCTGTGTGTGTCTGGCCCGTCGGCTCCCAGAACAGTGAATGATCGAACTCAGCAGCCCGGGAGGGCCATGCAGCGGGGCCTGGTGACAGGAGGGGGTCTGGGTAGATTCTGGGGACTGAGAGGGAGGGCGAGCTGTCTTTGCTCTCCCACACTGCGTTTGTGATGATGAGCTGTGTTCCAGCTCAGGCTGGTCTAAATGAGCAGTTCCTAACAGTGACCAATCGATACGGACAGAGGAGCTAAATCAGGTTAAGACCCAGCTCTCCCGGGTTGGTGTCACACCATAAATGACTTTCTAGCAGCCCAAGGTCACCCCACTCCCATCCCCCACTGCTTATAAGGGGCCCCTTCTCGCGTCCCAGGAAGCCTGGCCAGCCTTCACATGTGTGTGCTTTAGGCTGTTGCTCTTCTTCTGGACCCCCTCCTTCTCATCCCACACATTAGAATGCCTTTTCTTTCTGCATTTTATTTCTGTGCCCAAGGTCTGAGGTGGTCACGTACACGCTGACATTTAAAGACCCAGCCGAGAAATCAATCCGTATGGTCTGTCCTTCAGCACCTCAGGAACCTGTGTGGCTGAGCCCGGCCTCATCTGGCTCACACCTTATCGATTTGTAATGGTGTCTGTGGGCTGCTGAAATTACATGTGGAACCTGCTTTGAGAATAACGGGAGGCAGTGTAGCAGAGTGGTCAGGAGCCTCGGGAGCCAGACTACCCGCACTTGAATTGCAGCCTCTGTCAGTTGCCGGCTGTGTGACCTGGTCCACTTGCTCAACCTCTCTGAGTCTCCAAAGGGATTCAAATGGAGAATCTACACTATAGGACTGCAGTGATGATAGAATGAATTAATAAACGTAAAATGTGGAGAATGACAGTTGCTACACAGTGCTATCTAAATGTTAGTTACTGTTATTATCTTTGGACTGGGGATAGAAACAGTACCCACCTCCCGAGATTGTTATGAGGATGAAATGAAATAACTCACGTAGAATCCACTTAGCATGTTGTAAATACTCAATGGATGTTAGTCCTGCCCCCCAACTTAGGGAGACGCGGTCTGGTGAATACAAGCCAAGGATAAGGGTCCCCTGAAATAATGATAAGAATTAGGAGTAAGAGGGTTTGATTTGTGAATTGACATCCTACCCTTGGCAGGAAGACGGCTCTCACGCAGAGCGTGGTAAGCCTGCCATGAGGCTGACTGGGAGTCAAGCAGAGGGAAGCTGCTTTGTCTCAAGGAGCTTGTCCAGTCTGCGGCGAGATGGGAGGCCATCTGGGCTGGGGGTCACGGGTCCCCATGTGACTCCTCGAGCCTGATTAGTGAGCCGTAGGAGGTAGAAATCCTCCCCGCAAGGAGCTCTGGGCTCCCGGTTTCAGATACAATGTCCTTTTTATATCTACCCTGTGTCTGGGCCAAGACCTGATCATATGCCTGTTTGGATTGAGGGCAAAGGGGAGAGAGGGCCAGGAGGGAGAGGATTAAGAATTACCCAAGTTCCATAAACATGACCGGAGACAGCCCTTAGGACTGGAATGTGACAAAAGGAAAGTGCCTGGAGAAATGCTGTGTCTGCAGGAGGGAGAGGGGAACCAGCCATAACCGGGCTCTGGGCTGTGAGTTTTACATACATTCACTACGCATGAAAAACCCTGGGAGGACCGAGCAGAAGCCGGACTCTGAAGTCTGAAGTCACACGGCTAATAGATGGAGGAGCTGGGATTTCATTGTGCGGGTCAGTAGCTTGATGGAGTAGAGACAAAACAGAAATCTGCCAGGGTTTACCCGGCACTCTGCAAAGATTACTGTGTTGGGGAGATGCCAGTATTCAGGCCGCTAGAGAGGACAGTTCTGGTGCGGGTCAAGGTTAGTGCGGCTGTAGTTTTGTGGACAATGCCTCCAGATGCTCTCTTCCCTTGACTCGCATTCTGTGTTCATCTTCGGATTATTATCTAGTTCCCAGGGCCCTTGCTGGCAGGAAGAGGCATCCAGATTGCAGATGTACTTGTTCCTGTTCCTGGCAAGACCCACTTCCCACTGTGACTGACAAGTTTTGGACCCAGTGGCAACGTGGAGTAGAAGAAAGAGCATGGATTTTAGAGTGAGACTGGCTCCCCGACTCATTAGCCTGCAAGTTCCTTAACCTTTCTAAGATGCATTTTCCTCCCTTATTTGTAAAATGGGGTTTACTAAGATCTACCCTGAGAAGCTATCGTAAGGAATGCCTAAGCTAGTACTGGCACACAGCTGCAGCTCAATGAATGGTAGAGATTTTCCAAACGCATTGACATCCTGATTTGTCAATCAGTCTTTTGTGAGTTCGTCTTGCAGCCATGGAGTAGCAACAGAGTCAAGGTGAGAATTCCATCAGGTTCTTAGATCTAGACTCTGAGATGCTGACCTTTGGGAACGCCCTGAGAGAAGCCTGGGAGCTGGATCCCTGGAGGGACAGGAGGTGGTCTGAGGCAGATGGTGAACCCAGAGGAGTGTTGGAGGAGGAGAACTGAGGGCTAGGGTGCTTGTGAGTCCCCAGCTCTGAGGAGGCCCCAGGAGGCCAACCAAGCTGAAGGCAGGAGCCTGGGTACCCAGGAATGGCAAGGAAGCCAGAGGCTGGGCCAGCCCCATCTCCACCCACCACCTGCACATCCACAGACCCTGGGGAGATTTGTAAAAACGGATCCTTGGCCCATCCTTGAAAGTTCTGATTGAGTGGATCTGGGTTGAGGCCCATGAAATTGTGTTTTTAAAACATTCTCTACCGCAGAACAGTATGTATAGTACGCTACTAATATATATATATATATATATATATTTGCATAGGCTTAAAATATCTCCGAAAGGATACACAAAGCCCTCTAGTAGTTGCTTATGGGGAGAACTGAGGTCAGGTGCAGAAAAGAGATCTGTTTTTCATTTATACTCATCTGTGGGACTAGAATTTTCTTTATGGTGTGTATATATTAAAATAATTACATTTATTAATATGATTTAAAAAATAATTTGTTGAGGTAAAATTCATATTACATAAAATTAGCCATTTTAAAGTGAACCGTTCAGTGGCGTTTAGCAGATTCACAATATTGTGCAGCCAGGAACTCTATCTGGTTCCAAAACATCTCCATTACGCCCAAGTAAACCCCTTACCCATTAGGCAATTTCTCCCCATTACCTCCTCCCCCAGCCCCTGGCAATCACTAGTCTTCATCCTGTCTCTATAGATTTGCCTATTCTGAATATTTCATTTCATTTTATATCATTTCATATACTTGGAATCATACAATATCTTTTGTGCCTGGCTTCTTTCACTTGGTGTAATGTTTTTGAGGTTCATCCACATTGTAGCATGGATCAGTATTTCTTTCCTTGTTATGGCAAATAATATTTCATTGTATGAATATACCATTATTTGTTTATCATTTATCTGTTGATGGATGTTTGGGCTGTTTGCACCTTTTGGTTATTGTGAATAGTGCAGCTATGAACACGTACATACATGTACTTGTTTGAGTATCTGTTTTCAATTCTTCTGAGCATATTCCTAGGAGTGGAATTGCTGGATCACGTGGTAACTCCATGTTTAACTTTTTGAGGAACCACCAAAGTGTTTTTCACAGCACCTGAAACGTACATTCCAAGTAATACAATTTTTTTTGGAGGAAGATTAGCCGTGAGCTAACATCCACTGCTAATCTTTCTCTTTTTTTGCTGAGGAAGAGTGGCCCTGAGCTAACATCTGTGCCCATCTTCCTTTATTTTGTATGTGGGAGACTGCTACAACGTGGCTTGATAAGCGATACATAGGTCTGTGCCTGGGATCCTAACTGGTGAACCTTGGACCACCAAAGTGGAGTGTGTGAACTTAACAGCTATGCCACTGGGCCAGCCCCCTAAGTAACATAATTTTAAAGGTTCCAAAGGTATTGGGTACAAAAGAAGAAAAAAGCAAGCTCTTAAACTTTTGTTTTCTAAATTGGAAAACTTAAATTTTTGCCTAAACTCTAAATGGGCTCTTGGTGCACAGCCTGATTGGACCTTCTGCTCCATGGCTGGGACAAAGAGCGGGGCTGGCTCGCTATCCTCCTCCTGCCCACCTCTCACTTGCCCTCCACACACACAGTCACTTGTAACTTATTGTTACTGACTTTGAATGGGAGTTTTCAGCTGCTCCATTCTTCTTCTTTTCTTTGAAGGGCTGTCAATAGGACAGGAATTACAACCTTAGCTGCCGTTATCTCTGTCACCTGACTAGCTGGCACATTCCCGGCTGCTCTTCTCAGGGAATTAATGCCCTAAGTGTGGATGGTAAACGATGAAAACCCAGCACATAAATAAGGAGGCAGGGAGCACGCCACTGACACGCCTGGGGAACTGATCAACTTGGCCCCATGCACCATACTTATTGAGCCCAAGCTCCAGGGCCATTTATCCACAGGGAAACAACCAGTCTTCCTCCCTTCCTTCCTCCTTCCTTCCTTCTTTCCTTCCTCCCTTCTTACCTCTCTCCCTCCCTCCTTTCCTTTCTTTCTTTCATTCAACAAACATTTAGGGAATGGAGCACTTAATCTGTGTCAGGCACTGTTCTAGATATTTTTATGTTGTGTAAAACTCATAATGGAATGATATTATTGTCCTCAGATCAAAATGAGGAAATAGAGATTCAGAGAAATTCAGAAGTTTTTCCTAAAGTCACACAGCCAGTAAGTAGTGGAACCAGGACTTGAAGCTGGGTTCCCTAGTGGCATAGATTATTTTGAATTCCTTTTCTCTTCCTCTTCTTTCCTGTCTGTGTCCTTCTGTCCTTATTTCTGTCATGCTCTGAGTGCCAGGCACCCCAGGTAGACACTAAGGTTAGCATAGTGAATAAGATGCGCAGGCGCGAACTTCTTCCCACCGCTCTTTCGTTGAGTCCTATGTGACCCCTGGGCATTATCTCAAACGTATTCAATTTTTTTTCTCAAATGTTCTCTCTTACATAATGAACAGATGCAGCAGTTGAAAGAGCTGTGGTATTGAAGATGAATTAAATTCAGGTCTGGGTTCATGCCTCCTATATAGCCCCAACAGCTCCTGCTTCAAAGATGTGATTAGCAAATTTGATCATGCCCCTCCCCTGGTCCAAGGCCCTGCAGACATTTCTGTGATGTAAGAAATGGTAAAGACCCAAGTGGGGCTCTCCATGTGAGCTGAACCACGCAGAAAGGTTGGGGAGAGCATTATAAGAAGCGCTTTTCTGTGCATAATGTGCAAATTCATGCATGGAGTGGCATCAGCGGGACATCAGGCCATGGAGGCATTTCTCCAAACCGAGAAGCAAGGCAAGGACTTCAAGGCTGAAAGACCACCTCCCCTTTGAAGAGGCCCTCAAGACATGCACACACCCAGTTCATTTGTGTTCGGCACCCATCCCTGCCTTTGTCATAGTTGATTCAGTTTTTGCATATTCAGGTGAGTTTGTGCTTATGTTATGCAAGTAAACATATGCTGAGAGGTAGCAATGTTTATTTTAGTGGGAGCATTTATTTTAATAGCTTTATAAATCACACCAGGATTGCATTTATAGCATCATTAAGGATCTGAAGGGTCACTTAAATGTTTCAGCCAGACTTTGTTGCTGCAGTTTATGGGAGATATTATATGCTATCAAAGGTTTATGGTAATTCTGAGCAAGGCAGAAGGGTGGGAAGACTGGCGCCTGCTTCCTGCTCCCCCCGCCCCCATACCCCAAGTATCTCCATTTGAAAGTGAGGGGTTGTAGACAGTGGACAGGTCCCTGTGTTCCTGCTGATCTCCTCTTGTGGACTAAAGAGGTCAGGATTTGGAATCTAGAGACCCAAATTCCAGGCTCTAGGCCATCCTGCTGTGGGATCTTGGACAAATCACTTAAACTTCCTGGGCCCTTGTCCTCAGTTGTAAAAAAAAAAAAAAGAAGAGAGAGAAATGGGAGTGATAATAACACCACTTTACCTACGAAACAACATAACATCCCAAGGTTGTGACTAGATCCAAGCGAGATAAAGGCGTGCTTAGTAAACTATATGGTGTTTATAATTCCCCATCCTCACTCCACTGCTGAGGTTTAGGATGGAAATGAACCAGGAGCCTCTGAAGGGGGGCGAATTTGTTTCTTGTGGCTGCCATGACAAATTACCACAAACTGGCTGGGCTTAAAACAACAGAAACTCATTCTGTCATAGCTCTGGAGGCCAGAGGTCCAAAGTCAAGATGTCGGCATGGCTGGCACCTTCTGCATGTTCTGAGGCAGAATCCATCCCATGCCCATCTCCTACCTTCTGTGGCTCTGGCAGTCCTTGGTGTTCCTTGGCTTATAGACATGTCACTCCAGTCTCTGCCTCTGTCTTCACATGGCTTTCTCCCTGTGCCTCTGTCTCAAATCACTCTCCCCTTCCTCTTATAAGGACACCAGTCCTTGGATTTCGGGCCCACCCTAATTCCAGGACGACCTTATCTTGAGATCCTTACCTTAATCACACCTGCAAAGCCTCTATTTCCAAACAAGGTCATATTCACTGGTGCCAGGGGTTAGGACGTGGACATATCTTTCGGGAAGACACAGTTCAATCCGCTATGGAAAGGAAAGTTTAAATCCTTTTCAAGGGAGGAGACTAAAACTAATGGCAAGGGTGGAGATCGGGATGATGGGTAAGAGTGAGAAGTATAAGGGATGAAGACTGGAGGTTGGGAGGGGCAGCGAGGGGAAGCTGGCTTTTATGTGGTGTTATCTGTGAGGTGCAAGGGCAGGACCAGCACCTCCAAAAAGCCAAAGTGAACCAGACTCCCCTTGTCTCATGCCAGAATAGGAGTCCAGAATTTGGTGCCTACTGGTATTGCTCTGCTGGAGGCAATGATGAGCGTGGACTCTGGAGTCAGTCAGCCTGGGTGCAAATCCAGGCAGTATACCATTGGGTAAATTACTTAACATCCAACTTAGGTTGGGTTCCCTTGAAGCAGAGCCTGGAACAGGATTCTGGGCACTTGATTTATTGAGGGAGTGCTCTTGGGAGAAAAGGGGTGAGGGAAGCAGGGGAGGAGAGGCAGACGGATCTAAGCAAGGGTGCAATTCCAGCTAGAGTCTAGCTTTTGCCTGACCCCACAGGCAGCTCTGGAGGATAAATTGCACCATAGGGTTGGTCCTACCTTCAGATGGTCCCATCCTACAACAGTTAGTCATTGGCTGAGGGCTACCACAGTCGGGGGAGAAGGAGTGTGTCACTTCGCTAGGTGAGACCACTCTCATTCAGCCAAGGGCAATTCTCTGGAGAGGGGGAAGCTGTGAGTCATTAGCAGCCAACACATAGCAATTGGGGGATGGGTGCACCTACCTACGAAAGGGGGCTAACAGTGTTCACTACACTTAACTTTGAAAACTTTAGTTTCCTCATCTATAAAATGGAGCTAATAATAGTAACTATCTCATAGGATTGCTAAGGGGTTTAAACAGGTTAACATATGTGAAGCTTGCCACATATACACGTTCAGTAAATCTTAGCCATGATTAGTGTATTCTTTATTGCTGAGTAACAAATTCCTCCAAAATTTAGCAGCTTAAAACAACAAATATTTATTAGATAACTCAGTTTCTGAGGGTTAGAAATCAGGAGTGGCTTAGCTGGGCAGTTCTGGCTCAGGGTCTCTCATGAGATTGCAGTCAAATGTCAGCTGGGGCTGCATCATCTGAAAGCTCAGCCGGGGCTGGAGGGTCTACTTCCAAGATGGCTCCTTCACATGGCTGTTGGCAGGCGGCCATAGTTCCTCACCACATGGACATCTTTGTAGGCTGCTTGAGCGTCCTCACAATATGGCGGCTGGCTTCTCCCAGAGTGAACAATCCAAAATGGAGAACAAGGTGGAAGCTGCAATGCCCTTTATGACCTGGTCTTGGACGTCACATGCCATCGCTTCTGCTCTATTCTATTTGTTAGAAGCGAGTCATTAAGTCCAACCCATACTCAAGGAGAGTCCCACCTCCTGAAGGGAAGAGTATCAAATAATTTGTGGAAATTCGAATCCGCCACAATTAGCTATCACTAATTTCTATAGCAAGCTTGGAAACTGTTGTGTTGCCTTTCAAGGGAAATTTGTGTTTGACAAATGAACACACAAGTGGGCAAGGAATGAATCTCAACTAACGGATCATTCAGGCATTTAAGTAAAGTAGCTGTCTTTGAAAAGGAGAGACTTCCAGGGCCCATTGAACAAAATCATACCTTCCATTTGCACACCAGCAGGCCACCCCTGCCCCAGGAAATTCCGCTTCTTTTGGTCTGCCAGTGGAGCCCAAGAGTCTGCATTTAGAAGCTTAGCAGGTAAAAGTGATGTGCAGCCAGGTTGGGGAACCCCGGTGCGGGCAATCGTTTTACCCTTTCTGAACACGCACGTGCATACGCACACACACACAGCTCCTGATTCTGTTTTGCTTTGTCTTCCAGCTTCCCAGCACCACACACCAAATCCAGTTCCCTTCAGGCTGCATGTCCGGTTTGTTGGACCTTGGTTTTCCATGTGTTTTTTTAGCTTTGTTTACTTTCTTGCCACCAGCTCCAAGGAACCCCCAGCCCCTGACTGAGCCAGGCTCTATCCACCACCCCTTGGGGGGCCAGAGGGATTCAGGCTCAACCAGCCTTCCTGTCCTTTCTCTCGCTGCGCTCCCAACTTCCATTTTTCGCTACTGGATCTATTGGCCAGATCTTCCCCATCAGACCAAAAAGAGGATGGGAACAACTATTCAGATAATTCAGACGCTTATTCAAGCAAAAATGATGATACTTCTCCTCCTGAATGATCCGGATAGTTGTTTTAATTCTCAGCTTCACTTTGTCTCTGGAGCCCCAGGCTCTTCTTCGTTCCGTGACTCTAGTTAAAATTCGGTCCCAGTGATAAATATTTCTGATCTAATTGTTTCTTCCACTCCTGTTCCACAGGGGGTGTTTTCAGGGAAAAGGATCTGTAGGTAAATGAGAATTAACTTCAAGCCTGGGCAATGTTACAATCAAAATAAAGCTGTCATGGCAGACCTGCTATCTACATTTCACTTTCTGGAAGCGCCCCACTCTATTTCATCCCTCCCCAACCCCTGACACACGCAGCAGCAAGGAACAAATCACCATTTATTAAACTCTAATTATCTCTCCCGTTTCTCAATACCATTCTCTGTGTATGCCTGCTGCACACAAGCCTGTACTGCACTGCCATTAAATGAGTACTAGTCTTGTTAGCATAGCATCCATATTTATAGATAAGGTTCAGCGGTGCTGTAGTGACATGGTGCAAAATCAAATGCCCTTAATAGAAGGCTAGGGACATGTCCTCATCCTGGAGCCATCTAGGCACATGGCAGATGGAGGGGATTTGAGGGGACTTAGCAAAGACTTAGGCTGTTTTGAGACAGTTTTAAGCCTTTCATGGGAGTCTATAAAAGTTCAAGCAGAGACACCACCCTTTGGGAGAAAAGCCCATGCTTCTTTCTTTGGGTGTCACAGAGATCAGGAGGCTGACAAGAAGTGACAATGCCCTGTTCTATTGCCCACAGAACAACAGTTCAGAACGTACATTGCAGATCCTGTTTGAGCTGGCTGGGTTGGTACACTCCTCCAGACCCAGGATGTCCAGGCTGGGCATCTGCCTGAGCAACACAAGTTTTCCGTAAGATTCTTCCCCAACTGCGTCCTACGCTAGGTAACCCTCAAGTGGTTGTCAGGACAGTGATACATGACAGGCCAGGTCCTGTCTTGTTAGTAGGAGAAGGTTAGCTGTGCACCTAGTTAGCCAGGGTTCACGGATAAAACAAGTCCGACGGATCTGGCTCAATAAACCCAGGTTTGTACAATCACAAAGTCCGTGCCCTTTTCAGTAATACTGAGCATCTCTCCTTAGCAATCCAAAGTAGACTCTTTTATTTCCTGTTTCCCACTCCAAAACTTTGCCCTGACTTCTGAAAAGCATGCAGATTCCCAATCACCATCTTTCGACCAAATGCCGCCCAAAGAGGCACAGAGTGACCTGCCCCCTCCGAAGGGTCCCACTTCTGCTGCCCCAATTCCACTGTGCTTGCCAGACGATCCTTCCCACCTGAGGAAGCTGTGTGTGGCCCTGGCTGCTTATCTACCCTTCCTGCCTCTGGTCCAGTTCAGTGGCCTCTGGGGCAATTCCCTGATGAGATCCTGGTCTTTCCTGGTCTCCCACTTCTCATTGGAACTCCTTAGGTTTAGAATCTGGGAGCTAGAAGGAAGAACTTGGCTCAACATTTTCATTCTGTAGACAAGTCGGTGGCACTGAGGCAGGGGTGGGTGGTGGGAACGACTCAGAATAATCCATTCCCCCTTCGCAGACACCTGGAGTCCCTTCACCTATTGTTCAGCCGGGGCTGGCAGCTCCCCGCAGTGTAATCACCCTCGGCTCATTAACATGCTGTGCTCATTTGCATATCTAAATATTCCTGTACGTAGAAAACAGAGCCGATTACATCTTCCCCTAATGTATGTACCGGAAAAGGGCAGGGAGTAGGCAGATGGGAAAGTCAGGTCACACACCCCTTCCTCCTCCCTCACATTCACCTGTTGGTAAGTTTTTTTAAACAGCTCATTCCTTCCTTGCAGGCAGAGCGTTGATATACTTTATCTTGTGTTTACTCTCCCCTTCCTTTCCATTTGGAAAAGCTGTGACTCTTCCTTATTTTCACCTCTTCTTCTCTGGCTCCACTTCTGGGAGAATAGCCCATTCCCTCGTTAAAAAAAAAACAAAACAAAACGCCATAGCCCTCTGCATCCGTCAGCTTTATGCAAATGCATAAACACACCCACCCTCAGTCAGTGTGCTCGGAAGCAGGAACTGTCTAACTATAGATCAGCCTGATTACGGTTCATTTTTATACAGCCTGAGAAGCGTGAAAAGTCACAGGCTGGGGATTAGCCAGCCCTAACCCGTCATACAGATGATCGTGACACATGTAGATCATTTATTCCAGAAGCACCCTGATGGGGCCCCAGGACCCACCCTATGCATTTCTTGTCGGTTTGTAGGAAAGGATGCTGCTCTAGTGATGCCTTCTAGGGCAGTGCCATCTTAACCACCGGGGCAGTGGGGGCACTCATCAATGGACCCCAGGGCGGGAGGACCAGCCCTGAGAGAAGGAGTGGCAGGGGGAAGGTCTCGACGGCAGTCTAGCAGTCAAGGAAACTTGCTCCCAGCTTTGTCACTCACTCCATTCACTCTGCAAGCAATTATTGGCCTCCCCATGCTGTGTGCACAATGCCACAATAGTTCTAAACACATTTATGTAACAAACGCTTGTCAGTGCCTCCTAAGTGCCAGTCACTCTTCTAACTGCTTTACAGATACTAACCCATTTAATCCTCATGGCAATCCTATGAGGCGGGTACTATCATTATCCTCACTTTATAGGAAACTGAGGCACGGAGAGATTAAATAACTTGCCCAAGTTCACACAGCTCCTAGGCGTGGTGTCAGGATTCTAACCCCGGTGGTCTGGCTCTGGTCTGTGCTCTCAACCATTACGGGGAGATTTCCATGCAGTGGAACAATGATAGGATGCAGTAATGACTATCTGTTGCTTGTTTCTCCAGCATTCATTCACCCTTCCTCTGCCCAAGCATCCCTCTTCTCTTTTGGGGACTTCACTTCTGCCCCAGGTGATTGGGGTGGGTGTGGATCTATTCCCGGTTCCAGGGGTGGGTCTTCATATGTTTAGGCCAATCAGCATATTCTATGCCCAGCCACCCTGATGGGTCAGGGACAGGAACATAGCCATGGAGAGCGAGTCCTCGAGATTCTGAGGGAGATATCTGGGGAGACTCTCTCTTCTATGTGAGGAAAATGAGATTCTGGGAGAGGGGAGGGGAGGATGGGACAACTATCATGTGGAGCTTGATAAGAAACATGTGGAAGGTAGAGCAGAGAGAAAAAGAGACAAATCATGTCCTTGATGAAACCATTTAAGCTGCTGGATCAGGCTTTGCCTGAAGGTAAACTACCTCCAAACTTTTCAGTGGCCTGACACATAGCAGCCTGTCAATAAATATTTGTTGAGCATGTGAGCTAATATAATCCCTTTACTGGTTAAGCCAGTTGAAATTGGGTTTTCTGTTATTGGCAACTGAAAGATTCCTAACTAATGTACACACACACACCCCAGTAACAAAATAAACATAAGAAAAATGTGGTATATAAGTACGTAGCACACCCTGACAGAAATTTTTGTTAAAATAATATTCCGTAAGATAGTGAGTGGTTTACCTGTTTAACCACCAGCGTCTTGACTCTACCAGGCATGGTACCCTGGGTCTGGGTGCCTGTTTATAATAGTAGAAGGTTTCTCTAAGCTGAGACTTTTTGAAAGTCACAAAAGGGTTTGTTAAGGGTAAGGGAGCCCACCCTCTGCAGTGAGGCCTAGATGCAGAGTGTGATGCGTATTTACAGGCTATAAATGATCAAGCCTCACAGTGGTTCCTGCAGCAGGTGCCCCGGTCTAAGGAACAGTGGTCCTCGAGGCCTGGTATGGCTGCGGGAACACTTCCTGGTCGGCCAGGATCCTTTTCCTGGGTTCCCACTGGTTTGTCCTGAGTTCTCTGAGCTGGGGCCAGCCTGTCTCTCCCTCCTGGACCTTTATTATTAAAGCCAAACATTTGGTTCTTTACTTGCTCAATGCTCAGACTGAGAACTGGGTTGCTGTCAGTCTCTGTCTGTGGAGGCTGTTTTCCTCTTCACATCGCCTGAGCTGGGGCTGTGGGGTTTGCAGTGCCCTGCCCCTAAGCCAAGGGCTCTCTGTTTGCCTCCATCTGCATTGTAGTCATTGGTTGGGAGGAGGCGGGGATTGCATTTTACACCCGTACCCCTCCAGGAGTCACTCAGAAATTGACCCTGGTGCAGAATCATGAGAGGTGATGAGCAAACCAACCCCTCCAACATCAGAAGTTCATATCACATATTCGGTTAAAAAGTAAACTAAGAGAAATGATCCTTAATATTTTACTCCATGGACCCACCATCACGACCACTTCACAGAACTTCAAGGTCACATTCCTCTTGTTTCTTTAGAACACCCTGACTCCCCTTGTTTTCAAATGTGTATTTGACCTGTTTGCAAATGCAAGCTATTGGTTTTCTCTTTTGGAGTTTTTGTTTTTGCCAGCGCTGAGCCTCTCTCCTCCGTGGATCACAGAGCAATTCCTGGGAGGTTGTGTGGGTAAGCTTGGGTCTTGGGTACATCCACGTACATAAGAAAGCCTCTAGGTAAATAAGTATGTTCAGAAGCGGGTGTGATGGTGCCCGGGCCCTGGCCGGCAAGCACTCTCTTCCTTCCTCCCTGTAACGCAGGTCTTAGAAACAAGTCCTGTTTTAAAATTTAGAGTCCGGGGTTGTTTTTCCCCACCCAGCGAGGCGTCTTTGTTTTCTGGGCCATGCAGCGTTTCATCTCCATGTCCTCCCTCTTGCCTGCGTCTGTGCCCTCCTCCCACTCCAGCATTTAGCTTCTCCTTCTCTCCTTGTACTCAGCATGGAAACCATGTTATGGCATCAGAACACTCTTTCCCCATCACCTCTGTGCTCCAGTTTCTGCTTCGTCTGCCTGGAGACTTAATCCTAGTGTAGTGCTTTTACTCACTCCTTGACCAAGACAGAGGACAACTCTTGGAGAAAATCGCAGAATGGCATGGAAGGACCCTTCACGGCCCCCTGGCCCAGCCCAGCCATCAGGACTGTCCCAGAGCAGCCTCCTCTTCAATTCCCCTCATTTTTCAAAGAAAGTTTTCCCTACTTGCCTCAAGATTTCTCCTCACTCTTGCCCTCTTCCACTTCACCTGGTGATTCTGCCTTTCTTCATGAGAAAATTGAGGCTAGCAAAGGGAAGAGACTCCAACTTTGCCCACTCCACTGCCACCCTTAGCCCCTGTCCTCAGAAAGAAGAGGTATTTTTCCTCCTGTTCAACACCCACCATTTGACCTTAATTCCATCCCCTCCCATTCCAATCTGGGCCCTGCCTCATCAATGTTTGCCCCCTTTCCCTTCCCATATCTCCAACTGCTTCTGCTCAGCCTATAAACATGCTCAAGATTCTTGTTTTTTAGGAGCCGGCCCCGTGGCCGGGTGGTTAAGTTCACGTGCTCTGCTTTGGTGGCCCAGGGTTTCCCCCGTTTGGATCCTGGGTGCGGACATGGCACCGCTCATCAGGCCATGCTGAGGCGGCATCCCACATGCCACAACTAGAAGGACCCACAACTGAAAAATATACAAGTATGCACCAGGGGTGCTTTGGGAAGAAAAAGGAAAAATAAAATCTTTTTTAAAAAAAATGATTCTTGCTTTTTAACAAAACCTCCTAAACTCAAGGCCCACCTGTAGCTATCCTTCAAACTTTCTTCTTTCCAATTCCTCAGAAGAGGTCTCTGTGTTCACTGCCTCTTCTTCTTAACTTCGTGTTCACTCCTAAACTTATTGGAATCTGGTTCCAGGCCCAACTCTACTAAATTGCTTTCATGGTGGTGACCACCTTAATTGGCAAATCCCTCAGACACTTTTTGGTCTGTAACTGACTGGACCCTTCTACTGCCCCTGACACTGTTGATTCCTCTTTAACATCCTTTTTCATGATAGCATACTTTCTTAGTTCTCCTCCCATTGCTCACAATTCTTTTGGCCACAAGATGAGCTGGCTTAGGTAAGAGTGGGGATGAATTAGCTCATGTGGGAAGCTCTGGTAAAGACAGACATATGGATGGAACTCAGGCGTGACTGAACCAAAGACCATGGTGGCAGGACTCTCCAGGTCCTTCATTGCTTCTTCTTTTTCCACAATGGCTTCATTCTCTCAGACCAGGTCTTTCCAAATGATAAGAGACATGCCCATCAGTGGCTCCTGGCCTCAAACATCTTAGAGGGTTTGAGAACTGCTTTCTCTGACTTCAAGGTAAAAATCTCAAGGAGGGGCTGTTTAACCTAACTTGAATCAAATGCCCATTCTGGGACCAATCACTATAATTGGTTAATCACTGTAGTCAGGAAGCCAGGACCTATGAAAAGATGGTGGTTCCCAGTGGAACCACCTAGTTAGAAGAATTATTTCCAGAAGAATGATGCTCCTATGGGCAGGTTGAGCAATAGATGTGCTATTATCTTGACCATTCCTTTTTGATCACCTTCTCATCTTTCTATATCCACCTCTTAAATCCAAGTGTTCACTAGGCATGTTAGTTGGGATTAAGCATAGCAGTGAGTAACCAGAAAAAGCAACATTCACCTGAACAAGGTAGTATTTTAACTCTTGTACAATGTCCAGATATTTGCAATCCAGGGCTCGTATGGCCTCTCTATTTCAGGAAGTCCCAGATCACAGGCCTCTTTCAATTAACTACCCTACTATTCCTTGGGAATGATTCTCATTCTTGTGATTCAAGGCAGCATCCAAGTTCCAGGGAGCAGGATGGAGGAAAGATGTAGAAAAAGAGTAAATAAAGGGCGTGAACTGTCTCAAGAGCGTTTTCAGGAAGCTGACAACTGACATCCCATTAGCCAGAATATGGCCACACCTAGATGCAAAGCAGCCTGGGAAATGTAGTCTTTATTTTGGGAGGCCATGTGCTCAGCTAAAGTTTCTTTTATTATGGGAGAAGGAAAGAATGGAGTGGATTGGGGTGGGGGGGGGGGGTGCGGGCAGCAAATAGAAGTCTCTGCTGCACCAGGGTTCCATCCTCAGCCCACTGGTTCATAGCCAGGTTGATCTCATTCACACTCAGAGTTTCAGTTTTCACCTATATATCAATGACTTCCAACTGCCTCTCTTGAGCCTGGATATCTCCTTGAACTTCAGATTCATATATTCAACTGTTTACTGGACACCTGGATATCCTCAGGCATCTCAAACTCAGCATGACTGAAACGAACATCTTTCCACCCAGCTCAGGTCCTTCAACTTAAAATATTTGATCACCATCAAGTCTAGGTTATAGATGATCCCAGAGTTTTCTGTAGAGAGGAATCATGACAGTTACAGTGAAGAAAACTGGGGTGTTGGATTGGCCAAACCTGGGTTCAAACATGGCTCTGCTTCTCACTGGCTACGAGAATTTGGGTGAATGTCTGTAGCATTCGTTCACTAGGGCTGCCATAACAAAGTCCCACAACCTGGGTGGCTTAAACAGCAGAAATGTATTGTCTCAGTTCTGGAGGCCAGAAGTCCTAGATCGAGGTGTCAGCAGGGTTGGTTCTTTTGAGGGCTGTGAGGGAGAAGATGTTTCAGGTCTCTCCCCTAGCTTCTGGTGGTTTTCTGGCAATCTCTGGTGTTCCTTAGCTTGTAGAAGCATCACCCCAATCTCTGCCTTCATCTTCACGTGGCGCTCTCCTTGTGTGCATATGTCTCCAAATTTCCCCTTTAATAATGACACCAGTCATACTGGATTAAGGTCCACCCTAATAAAGACCTTATCTCCAAATAAGTTCACATTCTGAGGTAGTGGGGGTTAGGACTTTAACATACAAATTTTGAGGCGACACAATTCAACCTATAACGGTTACTTAATCCATCCTTGGGGGATAATAATATACTACATAACAAGGGTGTTGATAATGAGACCCACATTAGAGAGTTGTTCATAGGATTAAGGTATTGTATATGAATCTTCTGGGCACTAGGTTGGTGTTCAATAAGTGCCAGTTTCCTTCTACCTGATTGTACACCACATTGCAATTTTGAGACTCCAGGAGAAAAAAAATGTTTCAGGGATAGTGCAAAAACCAGAAGATGAAACCATAGTGAACATTTATTATTCTCTCTTTGACCTCCCAGCTCCTTTTCGATGTTTGGGACATTTTCCACCTAATGAGTTTTAGAGAAAGTGGAGCCTGTTACCTACCCGTAGAAGGTAAAAATACCCTCCGTGGTCATCTCAGGTCAGTTCCAAGTGTGATTTGGACACTCTTTGTTGTAGCCTTCAAACCTGGGTTACCAGCCTCTCCAGAGATTCTATGAGCTACCAGTATCCTTTAGTAAATTCATCTTCTGCTTAAATCACTCCGAGATGGTTTCTGGCGCAACCAAGAACACGGACTGATATGAGGTCCAAAAGATGGAATTTTAGGCACCAAAGACTGCTCCATTATGGGAAAGGCCTGAATAGGACAGAAGTCTGTTCAGTTGAGGTTCTGCCTTACTCTCGGAGGACAGGACTATTAGCATCCAATTAAATTGACCACTTGCACTCGGAAACACAGAAACATGATCAACAAAGACATGGAGGGACCAGTCACCTCTATCAAAGTGACAGGTGGGAGGCTGATGCTGGTTGGTCTGGTAGAGCTAATGAAAGAACTGTTCTGGAATGCTCCTTCCACCAAGCCTATAGAAACAACCTCAAGTTCAGTGGTGAGTCCATCTTACCTGCTCAGAAGTTTGCCAAATGATAATTAGGAGCTGTTACAGGTGAATGGGGCGGAAGTGAAAGAAACACTGACTTTCCTGCCAGGAGGGAAGACACTGTTCATCCTTGTGACGTGCTTCAAAGAAAAATTTTAGCATTTGGACAGATTTCTTAGATTATAAAACATCATTTTCTTCTCTGTTTCTTGAGCTTTTATAATTGATACTGTTATTTCTTCAAATCTTTAATGACTCTACGAGGACGTGTATAAAGTTTACGGGAGAATTTAAAAAGTGGATGCGAGTGACAGAGACCCAAGAATCTGTGTGAGGCTAAGTAAGATCTTAGGTCCCCAGAGAGATCTGATGTAGAGGCACAGATCTAGAATTTCAGAGTTGGATTGGGCCTTCTCAGGCATATATTTCAGGTGCCTTTTTTTTTTTTTACAGATAGGTAAATTAAAGCCCAGAAAAATTAATAACTGAAGGTCCCAAGGCCCACTTGGACCTGTGCCTCATTCCTGACTAATATTCTTCATTATATCACTGTCTCAAAAACCAATAAACCAACCAACCAGCAGAAAACATACAAAAGAGTGGAAATGCTGCCTGCACAGGCAGAGTTTCCATGTTTGAGGAAATGGGAGGAGTCCGTGCATTTGAAGTTGGGTGGGTGAGTCTTATCCTAAGAAAGTCCCTTCCGGGTCTGGTATGTTCCCAAACACATAAGGACATTTCTCATTCAAGGCTGTTTGCAAAGATCTACATGAAAGCTGTTACTAGACAAACAAACCCCAGACCTTTCACTAATATAAGAAACAAGAAAGTGAACTGTCTAGATATTGCCTACAGTCTGGCTTGTATAATGTGAGAGTCAGAATTCTCTGAAACGCAAGCCATAATCAATCTTCCAGCCTCTTTAGCCAAGGCATAAAAAATGCATCCTCTTACCAAGCAGTAATATTCTTCTTTCTCTGCTTCCTCCTCCCCTGGGGAAGTCCAAACTCTGGTTGATTCGTCTCCCATTGTGATGGTAGTCCCTGGCAGTGATGTTGATATGTGTCCCTGGGTCTGGTCCTCTTGTCCCATCTCTCCATCCCAACTCCATATTCCTCCTCTAAGACCCCAGCTACTCACGAAGTGTTTCCTGCTGATACCAACAGAAGATGCATGGCTGCTGGTGCCCGCCAGCACTGACGCTGAGGCTGCCAGTGCCCAGTGTTGAGCCCTGTTATATCTCTGCCAAGGTGCTGTTTCCTGCAGCAGCCAGACCCATTTCTGAGTTGTCACTGGTTGTGGTCTAAGCTTTAGAACCCAGGCTGGGATATCTTGGGCAATAGCTTTCGTTGGCTTCCTTCAAAAGCCATTGCAGCCCCCTTGATCCTGGAACTCACGGGATCCCCATCCAAAGGGGTGGGACCTTCCAGGTACCAGCTGAAGGACACCTCAGAGACTCGGCTGCTCACAGTCCCCCTCCACCTCTTTGGCTTCGAGCCAAAGTGACTTGCTTTAACTCTCTATGGTGGATTCAACTCTTGTTAGCTGAGTTGACTTTTAGCAAGCAGCTTAACCAGTCTAGGTCTTATTTTCTCATCTGTAAAGTGGAAATAGTACTTATCTTATTGGGTGGTTGTGAAAATTAAATGAGATCAAGTATTCCATGTACCAGGCATGGCATAAATATTCAATAGAGGTTATGATAAGTTATTCCCAGGAAACCCTTCAGCCCCTAATGAGTTTTCTGAACACATCTGACTCCTAGGATTATTTTATTATTTTTTACATTTTCGTTTCCATTCATTAAGCACTTTCTATATGCCAGGCACAGTACTGAGTACCTGACATTCATTATCTTGTGTATTTCTCACAACAGCCCTATGAGGTAGGTACTATTGAAAGCCTTGGTTTAAGGCCAAGTGGCATAGTGGTGAAGTTTGCATGCTCTGCTTTGGCAGCCCAGGGTTCGCAGGTTTGGATCCCGGTTGCGGACATACACACCACTTATCAACCCGTGCTGTGATGGCGGCCCACATAAAAAATAGAGGAAGATTGCCACAGGTGCTTGCTCAAGCAAAAAGAGGAAGATTGGCAATAGATGTTAGCTCAGGGCCAATCTTCCACACAAAAAAATAGATAAGCAAATAAATAAGAAAATAAATTGAAGCCCATAGAGATCAAGTGGACTTTCCCAAGGCCACCCATCTGGCAAGTGGCGGGGTCAGGGTTTACACCCAGCACAAACTCCAAGGCTTGTGACCTTAACTGCTCTGATACGTTGTCACTCCGGGATGAACACAGCTTAGTCTCAAGCTAGTCCATTGTTTCAGGGTTTTTGTTTTTTGGGTTTTTTTTGACTATTATTACTGAAGCTAATTCTGTAATGTCATATTAGGTTAACCAGGAAATCCCCAAAGTTGGCATCATGGTCCTTTAGCTGTCTGCTGTGTTCTGCTCGTTTGTCCAGATATGCTGGGACAAGTGCACCGCTCTCATTTCCTGAGTCAAGCCGGAAGGGTGTGCTACCCTGGGTGGAAATGGGGTTCCCTTCCCTTAGTCTCTCACAAAACTGGCCTTGGTCCTCTGCTTCCATGGCAAAGGTATGGAGGAAGAGATAGATACTCCACACCCCTGTTATTTAAAAAAAGTTATATAGCCAGAATGTTCTTTGTTTATTATATTGTCATGCTTTGCTTTAGATTTTCTGGACAACTTTTTGTTTTGATATAATCTCAAACTTACAGAAATGTTGCAAGAATAGTACAATGAATTCCCACATAACCATCACTCAGATTCACCATCGTTCCACATTTTGCCCCATTTGTTTTCTCTCTCTGCAGTTTTTCCTAAAACATTAAAAAGTAGGTTGGAGACATCATGTCCCTTTTACTCCTAGATGCTTCAACCTATGTTTCCTAAGAACAACCACGTAACCACAGGAGTTACCAACATCAAGAAATTTTGCATTGATACAAGAGTGTTATCTAATCAACAATTTATATTCAAATTTTTTCCAATTATCACAATAAAGTTCTTTACAGATATTTTTCCAGGTCTATAATCCATTTCAGGATTACGTAATGCATTAAATGATCATGTCTCTTTAATCTGTAATAATTCCTCATCCTTTCTTTGTGCTTTTCACCTCGACCATTTTAAAGATTAAAGGCCAGTTTTGTGGTATAATGCACCTAAATTTGTGCTTGTCTGGTGTTTTCTCGTGATTAGATTCAAGTTACACATTTTTGGCAGAAATGTCACTGCAGTCATATTGTGTCCTTCTTAGTGCATCCTATCAGTGGGCACACGATGTTGGCTTGTTCCAGTACTGGTGATATTAGCTTTGGGTTTTTGGTTTTTCTTTACTATAAAATCACCATTGTCCCTTTGTAATTAATAAATAATTGTGATAGGTTTTTTTAGTTTCAGCTTTTTCTTCTTTGCCAAAATGTCCACAGCAACTCTGATATATATTAGGCCTAAAGTGGGAACTGAGCTGGTTCTGGGAGAAAATCCCAGTCTCCTTGTCACTCTATTGTCTTCTTTCTCTTTTTTCTCACTTTTTAAATTGAGGTATAATTTACAAACATCTTATGTGTATATTCATCTTAAGTGTACAACTTGATGCATTTTTATGTAAGTATATGCCCATATAACCACCATCCACGTCAAGATACAGAATATTTCTGGCTCCCTGGCTGAGTTCTGTGTGCCCCTCATCAGTTCTGTTCTGAGAAAGGCAACCATCATTTTAACCTCTACCACCATAGATGAGTTTTGCCTGTTCTTGAACTTCATATAACAAAACAATTCAGTATGCACTCTTTTGTGTCTATCTTCTTTCACTCAACGTGCTATCTGTGGGGTTTATCCATGTGTTGCATGTAGCGATCATTTGTTCTTTTTCATTCTTGTATCATACTCCTTTGCATGAATGAACCACAATTTATTGATCTGTTCTACAGTTGTTGGACATTTGGGTAATTTCCAGTTTCTAGCTATTATTAATAAAGCTACTATAAATACTTTTCTATACTTTTTTATGCACATAAGCACTCATTCCTTTTGCACATCCAGGAGTGAAATTACTGGGTCCTCTTTATCTTCTTTCCTTCACTGATGAACTTCTTGAAAGGATGGTCTACTCTCTCACTGTTGCCTTATCCTCATTTTCCATCAATATCTCATTGAACTGTGTCTGACTTCTGCCCACTGCCCTCCTTCCTATTGAAGTTACCCCTGATCAGGCCATCAGTGAACTTCCACTGGCTAAATCCAGTGACCCTTTGAGTTCTCCTCCACTTGACCTGTCTGCAGCATTTGATAATGTTGATTCTTATTCTGTAACTTCTGCACCATGACTTTCTCCTGGGTTTCCTCCCACTTCTCTTGTTGCTGCTCCTCAGGCTCATTTGCAGACTCTTTGTTCTGTTCCTGACCCTTAAATGTTGGTATTCTCAAGGTCTTGTGACACAGGAAAACCCATCCTCTCATTCTACATTAGGGATCTCAAATTAGTGGCCCACACAAGACATTTTGCTTGGCCCCCACAGTGTTTCAATAATGTTTAATTTGAATGTCTTTAGACATAGGGCATATTATCTTTAGTTCTCACTGTAGTAACCACCACTCTTTATGGCTTTGATCTGAGCTACTTCACTCATCTAAATTATCTTCCTGGTCCCCAGAAGCATTTGGATTTCCAACCCTCCCTCTAATGTTTTCCTTGAGTGATGTCATCTTCTTCCATAGTTTCAATTGCACATTGCTAATTCCTTCTGGTTCCAAATCTTTAGTTTCCACCCCTCTCTGACGTTCCAGACTCATGTGGTTTTTGTTTTTTTTTTTTGAGGAAGATTAGCCCTGAGCTAACATCTGCCACCAATCCTCCTCTTTCTGCTGAGGAAGACTGGCCCTGAGCTAACATCTGTGCCCATCTTCCTCTACTTTATACATGAGACACCTGCCAGAGCATGGCACGCCAAGTGGTGAATAGGTCCGCACCCGGGATCCGAACTGGCGAACCCCAGGCTGCCAAAACGGAACGTGCGAACTTAACCGCTGCACCACTGGGCTGGCCCTTCCAGGCTCATGTTTTTAACCTTTTGCTGGATGTTTCCATTTGGACGTCGTCACACTCAACATGTCCACATGAACTCATCCTCTTTCCCACCATGCCTTCCTCTTTCCTGTACTCATTGTCAGGGTGAATGTCATCACCATCCCTGCAAGCTCCCAAGCCTGGCATCACCCTGGACTCCTCCTTCCTTTCCTTCACTTTCCCATCTAATTGGTCATCTAATACCATTGATTCCTCCTCTTAAACATTTTTCCAAAAGCCTCCTCCTTATACCACTACTTCCATTGTGTTAATTCAGTTCCTCTTCTTCTCTTGAATGGATCATTCCTCATTCCACAAATATTTATCAAGTGCCTACTAAGTGTGGGGCAATGTTCTAAGTGCTGAGGTCAGATCAGGAGGCACAAAATTAACAAGTAAGCAAACACATACCCAAGAGAGCTTTAGGTAGTCAGCAGTATTGTGAAGAATGACTAGAGGGTGTGGGTAGAGCTACTTGAAATTGGGTAGTCAGAGAAGACTTCTTGGAGGAGGTGATTTCTGAGCTAACAGTGAATAACACTGATAAGGAGTGAGACACATGGAGGTCTGGGTGCAGAGTTCTCTAGCCAGGGGAAAGCAGATGCTGGACACAGAAGACAAGAAAGAACTGAGTGTCTGAGGAACAGCAAGATGGCTATTGTGGCAGGGACAGAGTGAGTGAGGGGCCAGATCACGCCGGGCCTTGTAGTCTGCTGTAGATTGAATGTTTCTGTCCCCCTGAATTCACATGGGGAAAACCTGAAGCCCAAGGTGATGATGGTACTTGGAGGAGGGGCGTTTGGGAGGGGATTAGGTCATGAGGGAGGAGCCCTCATGAGTGGGATTAGTGCCCTTATAAAGGAGGCCTGGAAAGCTCCCTTGCCCTCCCACCATGTGAGGTTATAGCTGGAAGGCACCATCTATTGACCAGAAAGTGAGCCCTTACCAGACAGAATCCACTGGCCCAATGATCTTGGACTTCCCAGCCGCCAGAACTGTGAGAAAGATATGTTTGCTGTTTACGCACCACCCGGTCTATGGTATTGTGTTATAGCAGCCTGAATGAACTGAGATACAGTCCACAGGAAAGGTCTTGCATCTTTATTCTAGACGTAATAGGAAGCCATTGGAAAGTTTTGAACGAGGCAGCGATCTGCTTTGAGTGACGTTATCCAAGGCCGCCCGGGTTGCCATGTGAAGAGTCAACAGTAGGACAGAAAGCATCTTAGCATGGCCTCACCCAGCGGCACTGAGTCAAACATTTATGTGCAAAGAGTTTATTTGGGAGGAGATCCCAGAAAATGCCAGTAGAGATGTAGGGAAGTGGGACAGGGAAGGGAAAGTAATCAATAAAAGACGCACTGAGTTACCACTGTGGAAACCTGGAGCTTCATTCTCCTGAGGAACTCTGGGGGCCGGCGTAGAACGTGCACTCACGTTATCTTGTCCTGGGGATGAAGAAGGCGGGGCATGTGCACCAACTCCCTTCAGTCGTTGGTTGCGGGCAGCTGCTCAAGTAGCTGGCAGAACTCTTAATTCTCCATCCATCTTGCTGGGTGGAGACTGGGCCCCCCTCCCACCCCAAGTGAGAAAGCCCTCAGGCAGAGAGATGCAGACTGCAGGTGTGGCCTGCAGTAGTCAGGCTCAAGAGAGACGGCGAGCAGTGCAGTGATCTGGGCATGTGGCATGTATTCAGCCAGAGGCAGCATGCCTGGCCCGGGGTAGACAGGTGGTGTGGAAGCGTGTGCTTGCTGCTGCGAGGGCAGTGGACATTCCAACACGGAGCCTCGCAGAAAGGAGCCCAGGGAGGAAAAACTAGGGCCTTGTGGTTGCCATAGCGCTTATTCAACAGACCACCACTTGAGAACCCCTCTGCACTCCTGGAAATGACTGGAAGGTGGGATAGAAATGTCTTTGCAGGGGCCTTGTGGCTCTGAAGGAGTTGACACAGACTAGAACCAGAGAAATGTGCTCTGGAACTATTCATGCGCCCCATTTCTTCTCTATCCCCAGGCCCAGGAGATGAGGTTGCATTTTGGGTCTGTTTTTCTCTGTGACTGGCCTGGATCTTGTGTTCAGACCACACCTTTCCTGCCCAGTTTGGATTTCTGAACACTGACTCCTATTTACCTCCCCAACCTCTGCCCTTAGCTCGGTCCTCTGGACTCAGAGCACCGCCCTCGTCCCTGCACACCCCTCTTTCTCTGTCATCTGACCTGGTCGTGACCTCCTGCCGGCATGTTGCCTCATCTGGCCAGCCTGGCATCACTCCCAGAAAGGCTGCCCTTGGCTTGTCCTATTTCATTTCTCTCCCTAATTTGACACTGACATTGACAGATAAAGACAAGAGAGAAGCCAAACCCCAGGGCGTAACCAGTATCATTCAAGCACCACCAAATTAATCCTCAGGATCTGGGATCGTGCCTGCCTGGAATATCAGCGTCCGCCGCTTGCTTTGGAAGTAGAGAGCGGCTTTTGGAATGGACATGTAGGGGAACACTTTGACCACCCAGACACCCCAGGGTCTAGACTTGGGGCTCCCAGAGTACAGTTTCTGGAGAGGATAGAAAACACTTGATGTCAGGGAGGAAGAAGAAGACACAGAAAATGTGAAGCTCTACAAAGAAAAGATGTCTGTGTTCCACAGTTGTCCCCAAGCGTGGCCCATGGCCTGCGTGAAGTCTCCCTTACTCCAGGGGGAAGCAGCACCTGGGGATGTCTTTCTCTGTATGACTGTCCCACACCTGCCACATGGAATTGTCTCCTGCCCAAATAAAAACAGTCACAGTTAAGAACTCCTTGGCCCTTGATTTTAAACATCTTTATATGGCACTCTATTTTACTGAATGCTGAATTTCCAGCACATTCTTGAAAAGCAACAGAACACGTATTATGAGAGAGGATTCCAGCTAACTGCAAATTGGGAAGGGGGGCTGCTTGAATGCCCTGAATGGCCATAGTGGGAGCAGAATTTGGGGGCTCCTGAGAGACCTTGTGGACAGACACAAGGGAGAATCTCCAGAGTCTTGGACTTGACCGAAATTTGGCAACCTGAGACTTGCTGGCTGCCTGTGCTTATAAGTATTGACTGGCCTTGGGAGAAGCACCCAGAGTCTTAGAGCCTCCTTTTGTTCTCGTCTCTTTTCTAACAAGCCTTTATCTAAATGCAAATGTGATTCCAACTTTTTGATTAGGATATTACGTAGTCATCCATTCCAGAAAAACCACAATTAACGAGTGATTTTATTTCTGACTTGACATTTCTTTGTTTGGAAGGTTCACTCATTGTGTGATGCTCCTGGCAGAAGTGGGCAGACGGAGCCACTCTCTGTGTGTGGGGGGATCTCGCCAAGCTTTCTTAGATGGAAAGGTGGCGGCTTTTTGTCATTGTGAGTAGGGGGTGCTGGTGGAAGGGGGAGTGTGCTAGGGGTGTGATATTCTACCCTAAAATATTTTTCTAAAACATATTGGCAGCTAAATCTGGCCGTGTTTGTGAGATTGAGTGGAGTTTTACTTAGAGTGACAAGGCAGGGCACATTGCATTTCAGGATTTTAACTGCAGTTGAATAACACATGCTGAGGAGACCACTCAGGGGCAGCCTGATTCTGAGGGGCAGTTGCATGCATCCTGGCTTACCACCTGCTAGCCACATGACCTTGGGCAACGTGCCTAACCTCTCTGGACCTCCAGTTCCTCATTTAAATAATACCACCTAACTCCTACGGTTGTCAGGGGATTAAATTAAATAAGTTAATATTTGTAAAGTATAAGAGAGCCTGGTGCACAGGACATTGCATGGATGATATTGTCCTTTCCTGCCTCTAATAATAGAGTCTACCGTCTATGAAGTATCTACTAAATGTCAGGCACTGTGCTGAGTACTTATACGTGTTTATCTTGTTTAATCCTCAAGGATACGATGTAGTATTATGATCCCTGTGATGGTTAGTTTTTAATGTGTCAACTTGGTTAGGCTGTAGTACCTAGTTGTTTACTCCAACGCTAATCTAGGTGTTGAAAGGATTTTGTAGATGTAGGTAGCAGCTATAATCGGTTGACTTTTAAATAAAAGAGATTACCCTTGCTAATGTGGTGGGCCTCGTGTAGTCAGCTGAAGGCCTGAAGAGCAAAACCTGAGATTTCCTGGAGAAGAAATTCTGCCTCGAGACTTCAGAATCAACTCCTGCCTGAGTTTCTAGCCTGCCCTACAGGTTTTAGACTTACCAGCCCCACAATCATGTGAATGTGTGTGTGTGTGTGTGTACATATGAGAAAACTGCCCATTAAAGAAATTAAGAAATCGCACAAGGTCACGTAGCTGGGAAGTGGTAGGATTTGAATACAGATCTCTCTCTCTCTCCAGAGCATACTTTCCACTCCAGGCTGCTGTCTCTCTGGTCATAATACTCAGTTGCAGGTGAGAGGACTTCTGATTTCAGGCTGGTTAATGGAGTATGGAACGTTCTCTTACCCTTGAACTCTGAAGAAGCCTACAGAAGTGCATCTGATCTACTCTATGTTCTGGTGGCATTTGGAGGAAAGACTGGAGCAGGGAGCAGGGGAGAAAAGAAAGGGAGGAATAAGGATTCTATCAGTGTGGTTTTTGGTTGCAAGCAACAGAAACTGACTTTCACTAAGTTACACAGAAAGGAAAGGATTAGAAGAATATTGTTGAGGCGGGCAGCCCACAGGAAAACGTGCTCTGCAGGCTGCACCTCTAGAGCTCTAGCAACAGCCGCAGAAACTAACCTGGAACCAGCTCCTTCTTCCTCGGGTGAAGTGGTCAAGAGGACATCTGTCCAGCTGAGCAGCGTAGGTCACCTGCTCGTCCCGGTTCGTACCTGGCACAGAGAGAGGAGCTGGGCTTATACAGGGAGAGGTGCTAGGAATTATCATCCACAGAAAGTGAGGGAAGCTCTAGGTCTCAAAAGAAAATTGGGGTGCTATTAAGAAGAGAAATGCACGCCTGACAGCCAAAATGATAAATGACCACTATTGCGGCAAGAGAATCTCAGACTGAATCCCTTTTGGCAAAATATTTCAGGACGGGCCCATCGCCAGTCTCCAGGAATGGCTCTTAGGTTGGTGGGGTGATAAGGAGCACATCTTTTGGCTTTCACTTGAGATTTTGGCTTTAGGAAAACGTTCTTTGTATAAAAGTTTTCCTATTAAACATAAATCGCAATAATAATAACAGCAACTCGGCTCCACTGCACACATCCTGTGTGCAGGGCACTGTTCTAAGCGCATTGCTTGGTGCTCACCTCGTCTTCACAACAGCTCTGTGAGCCTGGGACCACTAGTATCATTATGTTACATAAAGAAAACCAGGGATGTGGAGGTTAACTAACTTGCCCACACAGCTAATGAATAGCAAGCAGTACACAATAATGTCTTTTTACAATTCTAATCTCAGAATATTAAATAGGATAGGGGACTGGCATATAATCACAAGCTGTGAAGGTCCTCTAGGCAGACTTCTCCTGGCTAGAGAGCTGACAGGGTCTGATGCTGGCTTGATAAAGACTCTGCCTTGATGTCTGATCTGAGACGTTCTATTCCATTTTCTTAATGGCTGTCAATCAGTTCCCCACTGTTTCCCCTGAGGCTGGACCCAGCAGGGGTGTCGTCAGCACTTAGGAGTAGCATTAAGAACAAAGCCCGATGGAGCTGTTTGTTTTTCCCCCTGGTGAGCTGGCCCATCCCTCAACACAGTCAGGAATGAGCTCAGATGTCGCTCAGTGCTGAATGAATTGCTTCCCAAATCATTTGGCTTCCCCAGTCACCCAGTGGAACCAGAGCAAACAGAGCTGACATGGGAGTTCAGATGACGGCTGCCATCGCTTCCGGTTCCAGGACCTTCACTCTTAGACTAGCGATGTCCCGTAGAAATACAACATGAGCCACACGCCATTTAAAATTCTCTAGTAGCCATATTTTTATGGTGAAATTAACTTTTTAAATATATTTCATTTAACACAATAATCCAAAATATTATCATTTCAATTTATAATCAATATAAAAATTTCTTAATGAGGGATTTCATTCTTTTTTTCACCGTAAGTCTGTGGAATCCAGTGTGTATTGGCACTGAGCACACTGCTCAGTTTGGACCAGCCACGTTTCAAGGGCTCAGAAGCCCTTCGTGGCTCTTGGCTGTCGTATCAGACAGTGCAATTCTAGACCACGATTCTTTTTTTTTTTTCCTTTTTCTCCCCAAAGCCCCCCGGTACATAGTTGTGTATTCTTCGTTGTGGCATGTGGGACGCTGCCTCAGCGTGGTCTGATGAGCAGTACCATGTCCGCGCCCAGGATTCGAACTAACGAAACACTGGGCCGCCTGCAGCGGAGCGCGAGAACTCAACCACTCGGCCACGGGGCCAGCCCCTAGACCACGATTCTTTCAACTACTTCATTCCTCAAATATGAGCACCTGTGAGGGGCCCACGTGGTCCGAGACCTCATGGAATTGACATTCTAGAGGATCATGTACAGTAAACAAGTAACTATGCAAATAGACAAGATAATTATGGGTTGTGATACGCAGCTCCCTCAGAGTGACATGGGAGGGCACCTGAGTGTGGTGGGCAGAGGGAGTGGAGGCTTCCCTCACTGTTCCCTCCTGAACTGGAACCTGAAGGACAGAAGGAACCGGCCCTGTGAAGAGGTGGGCAGAGCCTTCCAGGCAAAGGCCAGAGGCAGTGCAAAGGCCCAGAGGCTGGAAAGCCCTTGGTGTGGGAGATGCAGAAAGGATGGCTGTGTGTCTGGGCAGGAATGGCTGAAGGGCTGAGTAGGCAGGGACCAGACTGCCTACTCAGGGTTTGGATTTTGTCCTAAACGTGAAGGGAAACCACTGACCTGTTTTAAACAGGGGAGTGGCAGGATCTGATCTAAGTTTTAAAAAGACGGCTCTGGCTGCAAGAGGCCAATAGGGACCCTTCCCCTGACTAACACATAGAAATGTCTTTCATTTAAAAAGCAAGGTGAAACAAAACTAAATTGAACCACATATCTGAATTTGATAGAAAGTCAAATCATCTTGGCTCAGAGACTAAGAGGGAAGTTAAAGGCAGAGCAGGAAGATCCCCAATGGACTCTGGCAGCTTGGGGTGGGAATGGGGCTGATGGAAGGTTCCAGAATACAAACCCGGATGGAGGAGATGCTGGAGTTTTCATGCCTGAGCTGGGACAGGGGACAAGCTTTGGGCCTACCTGAAATGAGGACTTAATAGAAATGCCTTTATAAATGTAGGACCCTGAAAGGGGTCCCAGTTCCCCAATGAAATGGCCTAAAATACCTTCCCTCACCAGCTCAGGGAGGAAACGAGAAATCTCGTCTTTGTCTTGTGGAAAAAAGAATCTGTAAGAAATTAGAACCTCGGGGCCAGCTCTGTGGCCGAGTGGTTAAGTTCGCGCGCTCCGCTGCAGCGGCCCAGGGTTCGCATCCTGGGCGCGGACATGGCACCGCTCGTCAGGCCATGGAGAGGTGGCGTCCCACATCCCACAACTAGAAGGATCTGCAACTAAGATATACAACTCTGTACAGGGGGGGTTTGGGGAGATAAAGCAGAAAAAAAGAAAAAAAAAAGATTGACAATAGTTGTTAGCCCAGTTGCCAATCTTTAAAAAAAAAAGGAAGATTGGCAACAGTTGTTAGCCCAGGTGCCAATAAAAAAAAAAAAAAGAAATTAGAACCTCAACCTTGCGCCATGTGGAGGGGTAGAGTAAAAAAAATTACACTGAGTGTTACGGGAATTGGCAAATTGGTCCCAGAAAATGGGTGAAAGTTAGGCAAGAGAACGAGAGGGAGACCAGTGAGCAGACTCCTGCATTATTCTAGGTGCTTCTTGAACTTTAATGTGCAAATGAACCACCTGGGGATCTTATTAAAATGCAGATTCTGATTCCCTGGGTCCAGGGTGGAGCCTGAGACCCTGCATTTCTAACACGCTCCTGAGTGATGCCCATGCTGCTGGTCCTCAGACCGGTTCTTTGAGTAACAAGGCTCTAAGCAGCAGACAGTGGTGGCTTGGACTGGATTGTGGTGGGATGGTGAGAAGAGGATGGATTCAAGAGATAGGCTGGGGAGAGAATCAACAGGACTTACTGAAGGACAGATGTGGAGTGTTCCTGGGAAAGGAGAATCAAGGATGACTGACTCCTGGGTTTCCGGTTTTGGTAACTGGGTGATGGTGGGGCTATTTATTGACATGGGAAAGACAAGGACAGGAATAGACTTTTTGCGGGGAGGAATGGGGACTGTGTGTGGGAACGATGAAAAACTCAAGGCCAGGCAATTGCAAATACTGTGCCTTATCTCCTTTCTCTGCAAAATGTTACGAGGAGGCATTCAGGACCTCGAGTATCTATTTTCCCAGCTTGGGTTGTTGACAACAATCTTTGCTTTGTAGGTCCAATCTGGCAAGTGTTAAAAGCTTAATAAATAGCCAGCTTTGTAAATGAGGTCCAGAAATGACCAGCAAACTCCCCATATCTGCCTCTCACACACTCAACACACACCTCCCCTGATTAGCACCAGGGATGATCGTGATACTTAAAGCAGTTGAATTTAAGCACTATCTACTGGAATCTTCCAAACTCCTCAGCATGTAGTCAGTTTGAACGATCAGAGTGCTTGTGCATTGCAATTTATAATAAACGATATGACACTCAGAGTTAAGGATCTTTTTGAACAAATATTTAAAAGAGAAAAAGAAATTATCTTCATGCTAGGTACTTTTACAAACATCTTATTCGGTAGTTACAACAGTTCTTCTGGATAGGTTCTATTCTTGCTGCTTTCCTGAGGAATAAGAAAGCAAAGCTCAAAGGTATACGTCACTTGCTCAAAGTCCCACATGGCCAGTGAATGAAAGGGCTGGAGTTGAACCTCTGTCGGCCTTAGTCCAAAGTGCGTCGCTCTGGGCTCCCAATACCAGGCTCTGTGCCATGTGCTGAGCGGGTTGCACAGAACTTCATAAAACATCATTCCAGGCCTCGAGGAGTTTAATCTAAATAGGGAGACATACTTGACACATGGCCTTGCATTGCTAGGTAAGTGCCGGTGTCACGGAGATATTCCTTCAGAGTCAGAGCGACGGACGCTCAGCAGAGTCTTCCAGAGAAGATGGGACTTCAAACCGCACATGCAAGGATGGTTAGGACCTGGAGAGAAAGGACATCCTCTCACGCAGCAATTCCAGGTAAGGGGACTAATGCAAGCCAGGCCAGGAGGCAGCCCTTACTAACAGGCTTTCCTCCACTCTTTCCCACCTCCCATTTACCACTAAAGTCCAACCTGGTTTTTCCAGGCCCAGGTTAAATACCTGACCCCTTCAGGCTGAAATAGGTGTCCGTTTCCCATTCACTCATGACACCCTGTGATTATTTCTATCACTCCTATTTCCACACTGTTTTGTGTGTTTCCTTCTTGAGGTCAGGGGTTTTGCTTCATTTATCTTTGAATCCCCAGAGACAAACAGTTCTTGGCACATAATAGGTGCTTGATAATTTTTTTTTTTAATAATTGAATATTTTTCAAGATGATTTTCCTCTCCTCTGCACTCCTCTGCATCCTCAGGTCCCACATCCGCGATTTCAACCCATTGCGGATCCTACACTTACTTGGTTGAATTTGCAGATGCGAAACCTGCAGATATCAAGGGCCAACTAAAACACTTGAGCATCTGCAGATTTTGGTGTCCTTGGAGGGGCCCTGGAGCCAATTTCCCGTGGACACTGAGGGAGGACTGCATTGGTTGGGATATGCCTGAAACGGCAAATCGATATATTAGTGATTTAAACAAGATAATGTATTGCTTCCATGTAAGAGTAAGAGTAGAAGCAGTTCAAACTGATGGTGCCTTGGTGGTGTGGGGTACCCAGGATCCTGCTAGCTAGTCACTCTGTCATTCCTAGTATGGTGCCTTCATTTGCATAGTTAAAGGTCATCACATCTGTGTTCTAGCCAGTGGGAAGGGACAAAGAGGAAAGAGAAGAAGGCTGCTTTCTTTTTAAAGGTGCACCGTGGAAGTAGCACACATCACATCCATTCAGATCCCATTTTTGGGACCTAGTCACACGGCCAGATCTAGCTACAGGGAGTCTGGGAAAGGTAACCACCGAAGGCTAAAATTTCTATTACCAGAGAAGGAGAGAGCAGATGTGGGGGTGTGAGGAGGACTGGAGACGTAGCAGTCTGCCGCGTTTTCTTTTCCTATACTGCTTTATTATAGGAGTCCACACAGTTCCATATGATATGCTTAACCTATTTTTTTTTCTTTCCAAGGTACATTTACTGTTGAATTACTTCCAATTGTTGAATTGTGTGTGGTCTCTTATCTGTCCTCTGAGAGCATGAGTTTTTTCCTCTGTATCTTGCACAGCCTTGATCTTATAGCATGCCTCGTACCTAGATGCTCAATCAATAATTGCTGAATAAATACATGGGTGAAGAATAGAAGAGCTTTTTCATTATGCCATTACCTTGTCTCCATGGAACGGGATTTATCAATTACATTGAGCCAACAGCACAAATAAATCAGCATTATCCTTGTGGAGTTCTCACAAAAGGTTGGAGCAATGAGGGACATAAATATCCCCTTTCCTGCCCTCTGGTGATGCACTTAGCCAGGGAAGGAAGAGTCAGATCTGGGACCAGGTGACTTTATCTCCCAGGACACATGTCACAATGTCAACTGAACCACCACCATCTTCTCCCTCTTTCCTCTGGTCCTTCTTCCTAAGGGGGACCCACTGTCCCCTTCATAATTCTAGAAACACTTCTCTTAAGTTAGAATGCAAATATGGTGGTGGGGGTAAGTAGTTGTGAGGATCAACATTTTCTAAGGAGTCCTGAAACTGCCATCATTGTACATTTTGGTCATCTGGTTTGGGTGTAGAGGTGGAAATCACTCAGTCACATTATGAAACTGGGTTACATTTTGATGATGCCAGGGCCAGCTGGCCCCCTGAGAGGTCTGTTACCATGGCAAACAGTAAGGTCACCTTGTGATTACCCACTTGACCCGAGCTTGTTATGTCTAGACACTCATGCTGAGGGCGACATCACCCAGGAAATCAGAGACTCATAGACCCGCCCTCATTTCTGGTTTGTCACGTTTTCTCCAGCCTCCGGGACCGAGACAGGGTTTCCAGGTCTTTTCCTATTCATGGCTGGCATTTCCTTGCTTTCTGCTCTCATGGGGCAGGGCTGCCTTCAGTGGACAGTCGCTGTCCCTCGTGCCCCCAATCCAGGAAGGGCCCTGGCCTCTATGACAGCAAATCCATTGCACCACTTAGGTTTAATTAGAGTACAATGACGGATGATTAGTTTACACATCAAAGCACTGAAACAACTCAACAAATTGGCCCCATCCCAAAGCCCAGCACAGGAGCTGGCCTTGAACTCAGAGGCTCTGCCCGTGGGGGCTGGGGAGCTAGCGATGAAAGCTCTGGAGCCCCGTGCAGAGGCGCACACAAGGAGTTCAGTTTCTCAAGTGAAGAAATGGATCCCAGCTGTTTCCAACCCTAATTGTGCCGCAGCGTGTCTCTCTCCTCGGCTTTCCACCTCCAAGCCCTCCCTTGGCTACACTTAAAGTTCACGTGTAGTCGACTCTCAGTTACTTGGAGACTGATTATCAATCCATGAGTTACCCAAGCCCTTTGCTAATTCTCCTTTTTACCTTGTTCCTCTCCAAGTGGGATTTTGACTGTCCATTAGGACACCTACCAAGGAAGGAGAAACAAACAACTTATTCTTCACACCAGGCCACTTGGCTACCAGCTGATGCTTTTGGTTTGAGCTTTGATGGGGAAGGAGATAGAAACTATAGACTGCAGTGGTAAATGAATTATTTCTGGGTCTCCTTCAGGCGTACTCTCTCCATTCCTTCTGGTTGACCAAGAGCCAGCTGGACACATGAGAGCACTTGACGTGGACTGTCTTCGGGGTTTATCACATATTTCAGATCCCTTATTGTCATGCTGAGGCCCCAGAGAGGCTGATGGTGTCTTGGGAGACATTCAGTTTGCCTCTTCTGGCTCAAAAGACCAGTCTGTTCATACTGACAATCACTTAATTCAGTGAAAAGCAAAACAAAAAAAAAACCCCTAAAAGTCCACCCAGTAATTGAACTGAATTGACCCTCTTACTTGGTCTACACACATGCTCATCAAAACAATTGGCGTGTCCAGCTTCAAGGTCATCCACTGAGTCAACGGCAGAGCAGAGACCTGAGTCTAGGTCTCACTTCTTAGCCCTTGTCTCTCAGGACTATGTGATTTTCTAACTGTGGGAAGAAAACAGGGCTGTGGCTACACAGAAATCTCTCGGAGCACAAAGGCTCGGGCCTCTCTCCCGAACAATTGATGGAGACGCAGTGCATGGCGGGATTCTTGTTTCCTCGCTGTGGGCCTTGGGGGTGAGTGGGCATCAGCCTCAGCACTGTGATGTGGGCAGACAGATGAATGCTGGCTGCCTCCAGCACAGGGCAGTGGGCGGAAGCTGTACTGGGTTCAGACTGCTGTAAGCAAAGCAGTTCAGGAGGAGGATGACACTGCATTATTAGCATAAACCAGGAGCCTATTGATCTGGCTGATTAGAAAACCTTCCAAGGCACTGGGGTAATTAGCACAATTTACAGAGTAGCAGTTATCAGCTTCATCGCTTAATTAACAATGTAAATATCTTTCTAAATGACATTTTATAATCATGATCAGACCCTCTAGCATTTGCCCTGTTCACTGCTAATTTCTTCCCAGATGTACAGATAGTCGCCTTTTTCCACGCCTAACATCACATTTCTGCATCACATATGATAAAGCAATTGTACATGCCCCACATCTCCTCTTTTGTATCTTACCAGGGGTCTCGTCTGCCTTCCTCTCTCCAGCCCGAAATATACAGTCTGCCAATTGAATTGCCAATTAAAAGTACTTAATTAGACGTGAAGGGGGAGTTCTGTCATGTTCTGGATTCTGAACTATTTTTTATTTATGTGCTTAGCAGGATAAGTCATCTTAAATTAGCATCACATTTTTTCCTCTGAAGAGCATGTGAGAAATGGGGCTATTAGGAGGAGAGGTTTAACACAATATTTGCGTACACTAGTCATGGGTGCAGAGAATCATCCCAAACGCATATGTTGCTTTGGCAAGCAGGATTACTCTTCATATTTATTTTATTTCCTTATCATTTCTTGTTGAATTAATGTTTGCAATAGAATATTTGGCCTGCCTAATCAAACATATGTGCAGGGAACCTGATGATTTCATTTATGTATTTTTTACTTTAAATTCACCTCTTCTTTTGAGTATCAGGGCCATGCTAAAAGATTGCTGTTCCATGTCTAAGTTTCAAATGGCATATACACAAATTCAGATCTTTCTGGAGCCCTGGGGGTGGAAAGTTCAGAGGCTCATCACCCTCATTGGAAAGAATGCCCCAAAACTTTCCATTCCTGGAGGCTGGTTGGTAGATTACTTACTCCTGGTCATTTTGATCCCCTAACTGCATGGTGCCAATGCAGTTCCACAACTCCAAAGTGTGCAGAAAGGGAATTCAACACAAACCAGTGCATACTACATTGGGAAAATGGTAGGGAAGGCAAAAATGAATTTTGGAGGAATTTGCTGTGGGTTTTAATTAACCGTCTTGCCCTTGTTCCCCATTATCATTGATTTGTGTGATAAGTGCCAATTATATGTGTCATAAGTATACTCCTTTTTGTTGAAGACAAGAGATCTTATGTGTGATGCAAATCAGGGTTCTCAGAATGCTAATTTTGTAATGAGCCAATGCATTCTTCAAGGAGTTTATAGTCTAGAGAGGGAATAAAACATGTGCATAAATAATTATAATGCAAAGTAGGAAACTAGTGTGTCATGAGACAGTACAGAAAGAATTATGGCCAAAAAAGAGGGTGGAGAAATAAATTATAGCTGAGAGATTCAGAAAGGCCTGCTTGAAGGTTGGGGAAAATTGAAATAAAAGCAAATTGAGAGTATTGGGTGTGGTTTCCAGAAGAAGAAAACACAGAGGTCGGACAGCATGAAATTTAAATGAGGAACGAAAAGATATTTACCATGGCCATTATGGGAGGAATGTGCCACAAAGCACTACAGATAATGCTGTGAAGGAAGGACAGGGCTCCATCACAAAGAACCTGGAATCCAAGGCTGAAACATCCACTCCCCTTTCTGTAGGCCAGGGATCAGCAAACCTTTTTTTGTAAAGGGCCAGAGAGTCATTATTTCAGTCTTTGGGGGACATGTGGTCTCTGTCACAACTACTCAACTCTGCCATTGTAGCACAAAAGCAGCCACAGACAACACGTAAATGAATGGGAAGTTGCAACAGATCTTTACTTATACACAATGAAATAAGAACTTTATATAATTTTCACATGTCACAAAATATTCTTCTTTTGATTTTACTACTGTCCTCTGCTAGTGGGGTGAGCAGGGGCGTGGAGCTGTAAACACCTCCTAGTCTCTGAGCTTTTCTTTACCTTTGGCTGTATCCCCATAACCAGAGAGCCGAGTACTGATGCGCTTGGATCCAGAGGGGCAGAGAGCCGCAAAGTCGGGGCATCAAGTGACTACGATGGCGCATGTGTGCATCGATGTTTGTGGTTGTCTCCCTGGTGTGGACCCGGGACCAAGCTTCAGCATCCGGCACTAGAGCAACACGGGGCCTGTGCGTGCCGATGGTCTTAACAGCGTTTGGTAATTAAAAGAGATACCTAGGTCAAGAGTTTTGATAATCCACGTGTGGTAAATGTGGTTCACAGACTGTCCTCTACTTTTATGAACCCACACTTTGGTATACTATATACTGACATCCCTGAGCCACATTCCCCATGCTGAATTAGGTCTTTCCGTACATCAGCAGGCTAATAATAACTTCCATCCATCTCCTGGGTGAGGTTCTGTAGTTTCCAGCAAATGATTTTCCTCCTCTCCACCTCCCCCATCCCTCACTGCACCGACCTGCCCTCCAGGACTGAGACTGGAGCTGAGACTGGTGGTCCTTCGGGAAGCCTCATAACCCCTGCCAGCTCTCCTGCCTGCCCAGGTTCCCTGAGAGCTAATGCGGGGCTCAGGGAGGCAGGTCTGGAAGGAACGTGGAGCTAGCTTTTTCCTTTGTGAGCGGGATCAAAGCAGTTATCTATCTCGCTTCCAGATACACCTGATGTAATGAAGGCTTCTTAAAAAGCGTAAAATAAAATGATTTGGAATTACACGTTTGTGCTTGAATAAAATTGATCTCATTTATCCCCCGCCTTTCATCTTCTCTGCTCTCTCTTCTCTTACCCAGAAAAGTCTTTAATTTTTTTCCAACAAGAGCTAACATTGAACAATATATGGCAAGGAAAAGTCTAATTCAGTGACTGACTTAATTTTACAATGCTTCAGGAAGGAGGGTATGGTCAGCTGACCCAAAGGCTGGCTTATGACAACATGGAAGCCATTGAAAACCTTATTAAGAGCAGTTTCAGTGGCATGAAGATGGAAACCAACTGTATGCCCTGAAGGATGAATGGGCGAATGAGTGAGGAAGAGAGACAGCCTGTGTAGACAACTCTAATGATGGCTTCTTGTTATTTAAATCTCAATTTAAGTGTCACCTCTTTGGAGCAATTGAAAGTAGCCGGCTAGTGACTATCACATGACCATATTTTATTATTAGTACAAGGCACTTGTTTATGACCTGATCATGTCTTCTTTCTTTCTTTGTTGTTCTCTGCCACTAAGACACCACACATGCACAACAATTATAATTTTTTTTCCTTCTGTATCCCCAGAACCTAAAAGACTGCTTGGTACCTTGTAGGTGTTCTATGAACACTTGTTGAATGAATGGATAAAAGTCTGGCTATGATGGAGAGTGGGGAAATAGCCCAGTGCTTCTCAAACTTTGATGTGCCTAGGAGCTACCTGGGGACCTTGTTAAAATGCAGATTCTGATTCTGCAGGTCTGGGGTGAGAGAGTCTGCGTTTCTAACAAGCTCCCAAGTGAGGCCAAGGCTGCTGGTCTATGAATCCCATTTTGAGTAGCGAGGCCCCTAGAGCACTTTGGTATGTTGCTTAAGATGAAAGGGGGAGAAGAGGAGATTAATGAAGCAGGAGAGAGGGGATAACTGCGGGAGCAAAGGTTTTAGGAAGGCAGCGGGGGTAGAACCCAGAGAACAAGCAGAGGGATTGGTTTTTCAGAGACAGAAGGAAACCTTTCTCGGTGTAACAGGAAAGAAGCAGAAGAGGTGAGACGCTCTCCACTGATGGTGTCTAACTCATCAGTGAGGTCATTGGCTGAGAACGAGGGCGGAGGTGGACTGTGGGAGTTATGAGAAACAGTCATTTTCTTCCAAGCCAGCATCCTGTATGTCTTTGAGTCTGGATCATAAATTTAGAGAAAAACCCATCAGCTCTGTTGTGTCATTTTCTCTCAACACTAATCTGCTTGGGTGCAGGTTGGAGAAGGTGGATGGTAGATTCATCCTGAGTGAGTGTGACAGAGTGAGAGGAACCAGGGAGTTGAGGCTGTTGGTAAGGGGGAGTGACTTTAATGGTGGCCACAGGAAGTGAGGCACAGGTGAGACACTGCCACTCAGTCCCTGCTCTCAGGGGGCTCTAGTGGAGACGACAATATACATATATATGTATGTATTATATGTAAATGTATATGTAACTAGAAGAACTGTCACTGCCTCACCCATAGTTCCTTGAGCCTTACCATGGCGGATGCTTGGCTGACTTCCAACTGCCAGCATCTGCATCTGTATCTGCATCTGTATCTCTTTGCCCTCGAGCCTGGCAGGCCAGAAATAGTAGCAGGGGGTTAGCGCCCCTGAGAGCATCATTCAACCAGTACCTAACAGGAGCTGCTGTATAAATACCCCAGCTCCCACGCCCCTCCGGTGGGATAACTGAGGTGGTGTTCCACACTGGCCCCCCAGCAGGATCAAGCTCAGTTGTCCAAGGTGGTAACTTGCTGGGCAATATTCTTTTTCTGGGTTGCCTTCCCTACTCTGGCTCACTTCCTTTGCTGGACGTTTTCTAAGATCACCCTCCAAATAAATTACTTGCTCTCAAATCCTTGCTTCAGAGTCTTCTTCTGAGGGAATCCAAACTAAGGTCTACATAATTATCAATGGTGACGTGTGCCATGGAGAAAGGTACAGGCTACCATTTGTGGGGACAGGATTGTCGGCCCCGGTGTTGAGTGGGAGTTGAGCACCGGGAAGGTGACAAAGAGACCTGTGATTTGGGATCTAATGGAGGAGCAGGGTGGAAGGAACATGGTGCATTCAAGGGTCAGAAAGGCCACTGTGGCTGCAGCAGGGAGCCAGGGACATGAAGGCAAGCCTAGGAGGTTCTGCAGGGTCTTGTAAGACGTGGTGAGGAGTTTGGCACATCTATTCAGAGAACACTGAGGGGCCATCGAGGGGACTAAAGCAGGACAGTAACAAGATCAGATCTGCCTCCAAGAAAAAGTAGAGAAGGACAAGACGGAGCGGGGCGGGGAGGAGCGGGGAGTTTGGAGGCCTCTGCTATGATTCCAGCTTCGCGTGGAGTTTTGCGCATGGCAGAGTGTCAACAGATATTTGCTGAAGTGGAAGGTACCTATTAGCTACACATTTGATTGACCAGAACACTCTATTTCCTGGCCAAAATGAATAATGGTTTTCCTCAACTAATGATGCCCTTTTTTTCTGGGCTGCTTCACTTTATCAGGCCTTTCTCTTCGGGAGCGCACCAAAAGGATAACTCCCTTCCACCTTTTCTCATGCTTCACCCTCCTCCTGTTTTCTCAGTCCGGTCCCACCTTCCCTTCTACGTCTCTCTGTCTTTCCTCTTCCTCCAAATAATCCTGTTTAACAAAGTTGATTATTTCTCACAGTCTCCATTTCTATTAACTGCGGCATTTAATTCTTATCTGTGGCCATCTTAAGACGCCGCAGATGTAATTAGTGGAAACAGAATTACACCTTATGAAATTACCTGTAAGGTAATTTCAAAGTGGATCTTTAGTCAAATGCCATCAAAATGCAAAAAAGGAAAATGTTCCTAACTATGTTCACTCCTTTGTTAATATGGCCATATACACATCCAGCATGCACTTCTACTTTTTATGGGAAAAATTCCATTCCAAATGTGATTTATACAAAAAAATTGCATGTACGTGTGTGCCTGTTATTTATAATCTGAAATCACGAGACAGTGAACATATTTTCAAGAGATGAAAAAGTGGAGACAGATTCAGAGACGACATACATCTGATCATCAATGTGATCCCACGTGTGGCCACTGTAAATATATTACTACAGAACACAACAAGAAATACAGAATGATACATACCAGTCACCAAGTTTAGATTTATGGAGCTGCAGAAAGTAACACGAGACAGAGGTCCAGGGAGGCTAAAACCCAGGCCATAAATTACTCTCCAAGTGTATGTTGTAAATAGTCACAATTGTACCCTTTTCTCTCTTGTACTTCTTTTTATAAAAACCTTGAAATCCTTGCTCATCCCCTTCTTCAATCCAGCAATTAAAGAAGAAAAGACACATGTCTGAGATTTCAAATAAGCTTTTATACCTAATATTTTCGTTGTTTTAAAAACAAATCTTCAGTAGTCAGTGAGGGTTATGTTTTGCAACACCCTGGGGCGGAGAAGATCTGCTCATTGGGTTTTCCATCTTTGCCCTGGTGTCCCCTTTTGGCACATTCACCAGTCACCCCATGCCCCTCATCCTGTGTTCTGGCAGGATTTGAGACATGCAAATTACAAACTAGTAAATAGTAACTTTGCATATTTTGAATAGAAGAGAACAACGTGGTACCACTCATTCTGCTCACAGAGAAATTTGAGATAATGGGGATTGAGAGCAAGGGCAGACCGAGGGTCCTAAGTGTTTTCTTTAAAGTGTTTACTATGCTTGTTAAATCTATTGTACAGTGATGAATTAATTTGAATTATTTACATGGTTCACCTTTGAGACAATAACCTGATTTAACCAGAGAATGCAAATGTATCATTTCTCTTTGAAACCTAAAAACAGGTTTAAACTGGAAGAAGTACCAGGACTAGTTGTATCTTTTCCTACAAATACTGGTTACAAATCCGAAGTTGTCAGTTTAAATGACATAATGTCAGGAATCAAGAGAATGTGGTGATGTATTTCTTAGGAAAGTTGATAAACTCCTCTGTGGGGACATGTACCCTGGACAGTCAATTCTTGGGTGATAAACTGCTCAACTAAAAAGTCTTTCAATTCTGTTTTTCTGTAAATATCGTGCACTGTCTGACATGAGAGTGTTCATTTGCTAAAATTTCAGTGTAAAGGAAAATGACATGGTAAGAATGGTTGGGTTTTCATTAGTTTATGGGCTTGGTGTCATTTTAATGAATCTTGAGACTGGTAAGAATTCTTTAGTTTTACTACTGAAGCTGTAAAAAACCTAAGGTTGCTGTCAAGTTCAAAGCATTATAATCCAATTGTCAAAAAAACCTAGGTTTCCATCATGACTTGGAAGAAAGTTGGAGCCTGTGATCCAAGCCTATTCGACTTCGGATTATTTTCTGTCTTGGTGTGGGGATGTTTATAAGGAATTTTTGTGAAAGGTAAAATCCCGTGTGTTTGTCAGGACAGAAGAGGCACAAGTAATTCTGAAGGTAGAGCCTTTCTGAGGTAAAGTGAACAGCTTGCATCTTGAATATTTTATGAGATCTAGGTATTGGAACAATGTTTCTGACGCAGGAACACAGCGATCTAGGAACAAAAGGGAGATGGGGCCAGAGAACAAACTGAAATTTCTTCAAAATATTAAGTGGTCCTAAGGCTGAAAACAGGAATGGATGGTGATACTGCAGACTGTTCCTAATAAGGGCCTTAAAAGCTTATGATTTATTGATCGGATCTGCACTTATGAGATGCCCCTGCCTATGTGTGTGTAAATAAGAGGGCTGATTTATGAGGGTACAATCGTATCTTTCAGATATATTTGGTCCAAGTCTACATATTGAAAATAAATGGAAGGGTTGAGGTAATTATCTGAATATTTCAGGGGAGAAACCCCCGCCTGATTTGAAGGAAGGCTAGTTAGGTGAAGAGGGGGAAAAACCCAATCAAAACTCTAAGGGAGTTACGAAAAAACAAAAGAAAGAAAACCCTAAAAAACACTTGTTAAGAAATATTCCTGATTCTCTTATCCTACAAGAAGAAAAATAGGTTCCCAGGTACCTCCAAGGAGCAATGTTTCCTTAAAAAAAAAAAAAAAAAGAAAGAAAGAGAAAAAATAATAAAAAGTAGTCCTTTGAAATCAGCTACACATGGAGTCTGTCTGTAAGGAAATCAGCCTTTTCATTACAAATAGGTTTTAAAAGCCCCCGAGAAGAGAGACGTGAACAGAAGCAATATTATCCACTAACAACCTAACTCCCTTTTAGACATGAGCTGAGAGAAGATCAGTAGCATCACTGAACAGTCTTAAGATAAAGACTCATCTTTATTTCTTTCAGGATATAAAACTTGTATTTAAATCAATTCAGAGAAGCACTCTAGCTTTAAACATTAGAGAGCAGGGAGAGCCTATTTAATAAAACAGCATTATTTCATTTTCAAAGAATGATACTGGCAGTAGCTCTGAGTTTAAATTCTGTATTCTTTTCCTCAATTATAATTATAGACGGGTCTGAAAGGAAGCATGCCTATTACTGTCATATTTATTCTTTTGACAGGTGTTATGGGATTGTCATTTGATGAAAGGACTCAAAACGCAGATTCCCATCCAAATATAATTCCTGTCATCAACACGAGTGGTTTAGGAAAAATCCTCCAGAAAGCCTTCCCACAGGTCTGGAACACCCCTAATATTTTAGCAATAATCCATATTCAGGAGTATGGGGGAGAGCCTGCCTTCAGGGCTTATATCCGAGGTAGCAACAGCCAGAAGGAAGAGTGGGCGTCTAAGGTAAAGTGGGACAGCTTTCTTTTTCAACTGGGTGGGGTCGGATCAGGGAAGGAGCACCCGCTAGGTATGGAGTGTTGGGTGCCCTTCGAAACAGACCCCGAGTCCCGCGCGCGGCCGGCAGAGGGCGCTCGGCGCACAGTTGTGGGCGGGGTTGGCGCGCCGCCGGGCCGGGGGCGCAGGCGCATTCGTGCCGCGGTGTCCGCCGCGACCCGGGTTGGCGTTCCCTAGCGGAGGCGGGTGAGCCGCGCGGCGCCGGCGGAGGGCGGGGGTTGGAGCCGCTCGGGCCGCGGGGCGGGCTGGGCACGTGGGGCTTGGGCGTGCGCGGCCTGGCGAGGCTGGCGGAGGACCCAGCGGTCACGTGCGCCGCCCCGACTCCCTCCCGGTCCCTCTAGTGCGACCGGAGAGCCGGGTGGCCAGTCGCAGGCCTCGCCGGGGTGGCTCGGAGGCGCGGGGAAGGCCGCGGGGACGCGGGGAGGGTCGGGGTGACGGGGAGGACCGGGGGCTCCGGGCGCCTCTGCGAACCAGGGCTGCCGCGCGCGTGCTAGTGAAATGTCCGCCGTCTGGCACGCACCTCCGCGGACAGCCTCAGTTTCCCCATTTTAAAAAGCGGACGTGGCCCTGTCTGGCCCGAGCACCCGCGAGCGCGCTCACCTGGAGTAACCTTCCCGCTGCGATCTATGCTTCTGCATAACAGATAAGTCACTTCGCGGCTGAAACCCCTTAGCTCTAATCTTTTGTTTGTTTTGCATAGCATCCAATTCACCCATTTAAAGCTCACAATTGGACGTATTTTAGTATATTCACAGAGTTGTGCATCCATCATCATCATCAGTTTTAGTACATTTTCATTAACCACAAAAGAAACCCCTCCTTTAGTGCCCCACCCCCCACCCCATCTCCCACTCCCCTGATCCCTAGGCAACCGTTAATCTACTTTGTGTCTCTATGGATTTACCTATTCTGCACATTTCTTATAAATGGAATCAGATAATATTTGGTCCTTCGTGACAGCTTCTTTCATTTAAAGTAATATTTTTGAGGCTCCCCCATGTTGCAGCATGTATCCGTACCTCATTTCTGATCATCACAGAACAATATTCCATTGTATGAATGTCCCACATTTTATTTAGCCATTGATCAAGTGATGGGCCTTAGGACTCATCTTAAGTCCTCACCACCTATCAGACCCTTGTGGATGTGGCCCTGCCTTCCTGGACAGCATCGTCTTTGCTCTTGGCCTCCCTGCCTCCCAGGGCTCCTGTGGGCCTGGCAGTGCTTGCAGTCCCTTCCTCCCTTAGGCCTTCCTGCAGGCTGCAGGCTGCTCTCTCTGCCTTCCCCATCCCTCTGTCTTCACTTCCACCTTCACTTAGCCAAATCCTGCTCCTTCGGACCTCAGATTTAAGGTCCCTTTCCCAAGAAAAGTAGTCTGACCCTTGATCCCGTGAGCCAGTCTCTCAGGGACCTGAATTCCACTTTGTGGTAATTATAATTGTATAATTGGTTTTTATCATCTCTTGCTAATGTGTAAGTTCCGTGGGGTCAGGGGCTGCCTTGTTTGTTCCTGTAACTCTAGCACCTGGCGCCTTGTTGGTGCTCAATGACTGTTTCAGCACATGCACGCGCACACACACACGTGCCTACTATGTGTCAGGCCCTGTACTGTTCTAGGTATACAGCCAGGAACAAAATAAAGAGACTCCCTTGTCTTACGGAGCTGACATTCCGGTGGGGGAATACGAACAGAAACAATTATGTATACATCAGGTGGTGAAGAGTGCCATGGGAAAATAGAAGGGACTATAGAGTGGTCAGGTAGGGCCTCTTAAGTGAGACCTGGATATACGGGGGGATGAGCCATGTGGGTGCCTGGAAGAGTGGTTGGGAATGTGAAGACCAGCAAGGAGGCCAGAGGGAGGGCGACATGAGAGGACAAAGACAAACCAGGAGTTTTCAGCTCAAGGGTCTTCTGAGATTAGCTCTGGGTGTGTGTAGAGAGAGCTTGAGTGAGGAAGGCAGACCTGGTACGAAGCCCAGCTTGGCATGCACCTACTTCTCTGTGACCTTGAGCTTTAATTTTCTTCCTAAAAGTGGGAGTGATAGGGATGTACCCAGCCCAGTGTCTGACACCTGGTACATGTCCAGTACTTCAGTTCCTTTCTTTTGCCTTCAAACCGGAGTGGTATGTTGTGGCCTGTGTCTGGGAGGCCCCTGGCACAAAGCAGTCTTAACACCACAGTGATTCAGTTCAGGTTGCTGGTTGACCTGCTCTGAGACCAGGGTGTTTGCCTTTTGTATGATTTGCCTGTTTTGCTCTGGCTGGGAAGCTCGCCAGGTTTGCTTTGAACTGGTAAAGCCTCAGGGGGGTTGGGCTGACAACTGTGATGTTCAGGGTGGCTCCTTAGCCTTTGAGACAGCAGGTGTGGCGGAAAGAGCTGAGGATTCAGAGCCGAAGGACCTGAGTTTGAGGCCTGGCTCTGCCACCTGCTGGCTTTGTGACTACAGGACAGTCACCTTCCTCTTGGCTTTAGTTTCTTCTCTGATAAATGGGAATCAGTCAACACACAATCAACAAACAATCATTTACTGAGCTTCTCTTATGTTCCGGACTGTTAACTCTAGAGATGTGACTAATACAATATAGTCTCTGTCATTCAGAAGTTTGCCGTTAGCAAGGAGCACAGGTAGCCAGGTAGAGCAGCAAAGAGTAAGATGTTCAAGCACCTGGTATGTGCCCCAGCCCTGTGCTAGGTGCGGTACTTATGTTAGCTGCTTGATCTTTACCCCCCAACCCCGCCCCGCCGCCATGAGGTGTGCATTTTGTTCTCCAGTTTACAGAGGAGACAGCAGAAGTGTAGAGAAGTCAGGTGAGTTGTCCAGGACCACACAGCTAGTAAATGGCAGAGTTAGGCTCCTAAACCAGAGTTTTTTGTCATCAAAACCTGCTCTAGGCTCCTCCATCACGTTGTTGCATAAATGATGACAGTACGGTGTGATGACTCTGTTACAGGAGTGTGGATGGCAATGGGGTGTGAGCCTCGAGGAGGTGATGTAGGAGCTGGATGTTTAAGGATAAAGAGGAATTCTTGAGGCCGCTGACGAGTTCGGCATAGGGGGAAGAGAGGTGTTGAAGAGCTCACACGTTTCAGAGATGCTATTAACAACAGCAGTTGATAGTAAGCACGTAGTAGGTGCCAGGCTCTGTGCTAAGTGGTTTAGGAGCATTATTTAACCCTCAAATGATTCTGTGTAGGAAATATTAGTTGCCCCGTTGACAGATGTGCAACAGACTCTAAGGTAGAAGTTAAGAAACTTGCCCGGGGTCCCACAACTGGCAAGTGATGGAGTCAGAATTTGAACACAGACTGTTTGATCCCAAAGTCCATGAACTTAACCTCCAATTTCAGTCTGTGGCTAAAATGCAGGAAGTGTGGGAAGGACGGCAGGAGACGAGTTTGACGAGAGAAGTTGGAACCAGGTATCGGAAGGTCGTGGGTAAAGAACACTCCCCACGGGTTTTGGAGAAGGAGAATGACGGGGTGTGTTCTTTAGGAAGTGTCCTTGGGTGGCACTGTCGAGAGAGACTGATTAGGAGGTAGTGCATAGTCCCAGGGAGGCATTGTTACAAACTGGGAACCGAGGTAGTGCCCAGGGGCATGAAGGTGGGGTGGCGGGAGTGGTGGGGTGAGAAGTTTGGGGAGATGGTCTTGAGAGCCCTGACCGAGTAGGAGGGGGACTGGAGGAGCAAGGACTGCTGCCCCACTTCGAGTCTGGGAGAACGTGCATGTGCCCGCGGGAGCCCCAGAGCTGGGGGAGCAAAACCCCCCCGTTCCTATATTGTGACGTCCCCATCCAGAAGAGTAATTGCATGTTTAAACAATGGCCTGTGCAGCTTAATTTAGCTTGTATTAGTGCTCCAAAGGGCATAATTTCTGGCTATTTTCTGTCGTTCCATTCTTTTCTTTTTTTGATATATGACTTTTCTCACTTATTTTTAGGTGCCCTATGTCAGGACACAAGTTAGGGAAAAGACGGTGGGGTTAAGTGGGGCCGTAGGCCTGTTTCTCAGCATCTCTGCTGGTGATACCACTTGGCTCCCAGCAAATTCCCTGTGTGGGTTTATTTTTGCTCTTTTCCTTTGTGCTGTCATATTCTCCTTTGGGTCTCCTAAGAGCTTTTTTAGCATTTCCTTAGTTGCCCCTTTTCTTTGTGTAGTTGACATCAGCCTTGTGCCTTTTTTTCTCATCTTGGTACCTGCGAGGGGAAGCTGTAAATGATATCCTTGGGTTTCCAAAAAGCATGGAGCAAGGGTTTATGGAGAAGGTTGAAAAATAAGTACTGGATAATAGTACTGTCAGGTGTTTTCGTGAGTGCATGGACCTGGTCCTGAAGAGGCCTGGGAGAGTTCTCTGTGGGGTCCTTAGCCCCCTTGTGGGCAGCATTTCGCAGATGGCTCAGATGTGGACATGGCAGGTGGTCTTAGAAGCACCCATGGACATGGGCTTTGGAATCACATAGATGTTGGCTTGATTCCTGACCTGCCTGTGTACTGGCTGTGTGGCTTTTGGCAAGTTATCTTCTCAGAGCCTCAGTTTCCTCATCTATAAAA